>NC_052618.1:44025296-44274394 GCF_016545825.1 Eucalyptus grandis
GATGTATGCCATCAATGCTAGCTACAAATTCTCTTTGCCTCACACCATCCTGTTTCACATGTACAAGACAGTGGTGAAAGACAAGGGACAACTCCCTTATTCTGCTCTTATCACGCGCCTTTTCAGACATTTCAAAATTCACATTCCTGCACCTTTGTGTTTGACCAGCATTACTCAAATGGTAATTGGATTTAAATTGGTCACCAATATGCATCTGAAAGAGTTTAACAAGGTGTTAGAGCGCATGAAGGAGAAGTCTCCCGTCAAGGCGAAACAAGACTCTGCAGTGGCCAAAAAGAAAGGCAAGAAGGATGCTCCAGTAAAAAGGAAGAAAACTCTCATCTTGTAGGATGAAGAAGATGAGAATGAGATGACTCTTTCAGCCTTAAGGAACTTGAAGAGTTTCGTTAGCTTTCAAGAGACAGATGAACAAGAAACCAGAGAAGAGATAGAGAAAAGAGAGGAAGGAAGAAGAGAAGAAGAAGAAGAAGAAGAAGAAGAAGAAGAAGAAGAAGAAGAAGAGGCTTGAGATGATTCCTTTGAGCCTACCTTGGTTGTATCCATGTCAAGCAACTCAGAACAGATAAGGAGTGGAAGTGCTGGAGCGAAAGGAAAAGAAAAACATCACTCCCTTGCTGAAGTAGAACAGAAGAAGATTTCACTTCTCCACCTAAAGGCACAAAAACAGGGGGAGCTGCTAAAAAACGAGATATTTCTTCACTTGTTATAACTAGTGATGTTAGTCGATTTGCAACAAATCTAGAGGATGTGTATGCCTCTCTCCATCCAGAACCAGACCTTGAGGCATTCACTCCTAGTCATAGTAAACAAACTGCCGAAGATCCCTCTAATCTTAAGACCTCAAGAACATATTCGGCTAAACCTAGTGCTGCACTAGCACATTCAGCAGACTTTTCACGAATGATGGATATCTTGTTGGATTTAAAGAAACATCAATATGATTTGGAGTATGAGATAAAAGATCTCAAAAAGGCTTTCTTAGCAACTTCAATTTCATTGCAAGAACAGTTATTCGCCCTGAAGAATCAAGTGCAAGATATTGTGAAGGAAGAAGATTTACAGCGACCGAAAGAGACTATTGAAAAGCTTAAGAAGACAGTGAGCTCTATGGGGGAATTCCAGCTTGTTCGCTTGCCAAAACAATCATGATTTTCACACCACTTTTTTCATTCAACTTTTTTGCTTATTCTCCACTTTTTGCTGTTGACAAAAAGGGGAGAGAAGTCGTACAAATTTGTCTTGATTTGTCTTTACTTTAATGATCTTTATGACTTTTAGACTTTGGTATTTTTGTTTGGTTGTGGACTTTTGATTTTGGATCTTGACTGCTTTGACTGTTGTTGTGGTTTGAATCTTTGATGCTTGTAATAACTTAGCCTCGAGATACTGATTATGGATGGATGTTATCTTGCAGGGTTAACATGTTTTATGTGGTTGCAGAATTGATACTATCCAAGTCCTAATCAACTTATTTTTATAAGTTGTCATGTATTTCTTAGGTTTTGTTTTGCAGGACAAAAGTTTTTATTTCTGTAGGAAATTTTTGTCACTATAAAAAGGGGGAGATTGTTGGAGAAAACTACCTTATTGTTTTTAAGTTGACAAAATGTTTTCATCAGTCTAATCTAAAGACTTCCAAACTCAAGTGTTAAAGTTTGAAGAATTCCATACTCTATTGTCAAAGTCTGAATACCGCAAGACTCATGACTCAAAGTTTACTCTCATTGACAATTTCCAGACCGACGAAGAGAAAACTTATCTAGATGCAAGTTTATTTTCAAGGATTCGGTTCGCACGGTTTGTAGAAGATCTTACGGCTGGAGATAGCACCTTAAGATCAATCATTCTTATTGGAATCAATTCAGATAATCAAATCTGTTGAAAGGCAAAGTATACTTGGAATGTTCTACTTATGAAAACCTAGATCCTAATTGTATGGGCGAGCAGGATTTGTGGGATATCATCACATTCCTTAAATGACTTGAGATCTCCTTAATTAATTCTGTCCAACAGGTAGATTGGAAAAACTCCTTTGAAAAGTGTTAACGGTTGTGAAGGCATGAAGGAGTATATAAGGAAGACGCTCAAATTATTCAAGTGTGTGCGTTAAAGAAGAATTCCAAAGTTTGAATCTCTTAGTTCTTTGCTATTTTCAATCGTAGAGCTTTACTTCTACTCAAAAGAGAGAGCAAACACTTGTGAGACTTTGAAAAAGTGTAGTAAAGTCTCTACACTGTAAAGTCAAGGACATAAGACTGTAACATCTCTTTTGATCCTTAGTGAAATCCAGCCAGTGGGCTGTCAGCGCAGGAGAGTAGACGTAGACTTGATCTAAGCCGAACCACTATAAACATTGTGTTTCTATTCTCTTTTCCTTAAACTCCTTATTTCAATTTACAGCTTCATATAATTGTTTATTACGGGTTACGTCGCTAGCAAATTATTCTGAAGTTTCGTAAAAATTTCTTTATCACCTATTCACCCCTATCTAAGTGTTCATATTAGCCCTTTCAACAATGACTAATCAACTGCATATACTCGGTTTGTGGGCTTCATCAAAATAAATAAAAGACTGAAATTGCTGTTGGAAACATCAATAACCTTCGGATTACTTTGCAGTCAACACACAGCATACCATCTTTGGTGTCTAAGATCTTCCCACTGAAGTTAATATAACTCAAGCGTAGTACTTGCAAAATGCAGAAACAGCTCAAGTTTTTCAAGAATTCTCCATCTAGTGAATTCCCATAGACATCAAGGAAACTAAGACAGTGATAATGTTCAACGATGACACGGGGAATGTCGCTTGGAGACAATTATTGCTCAAATCGAGATTTTTTGAGGTTGCAACTATCCGGACATTGGACTCGGAATGAAGAATTAACCCCGCTTGAAATTGCCTGTTCATATCTACCAAGCTTTTCATGATGAGGAGAAGTAAACTACATGATCGAAACTACTGAGTTTTAAACTCATTTGTCCAAATCGACTTAACCAATAGAATCCTCTGTGGGTAGGTGGTTGCGCATTTCTGAGAGCTTATTGTATTGATTTAGAACGTATCAAGTTTTTTTTCCTTTCTTGACTTCTTTTGTAAAGTGCACCAGCTAGACAGTAGAGCTAACAGCCGAGTTCTTTGTCTATTCATAGAAATGGATGAATAATAGATGGTCAAGCCTTCTTGATGCGGACGCTGATTCTGAAGACTTTTGGGAGATTTCTGATCAAGCAGAAATCCGAAGGCGAGGCCGGCCTGGAAATTTGCTGCCAGTGATGAATAGGTGAGAATTTTCGATACGGGAGGAGTGGTAAACGAATCCTGGAAGCTCATTTAGAGTGCTATGCATAATATTTCAAGTTCCCAATGTTTGAAGGATTCTTCCGCTCCAATAACTTCGAGAGAGCACAAATTCTGAAGGCCATTGAACATAGTCAATTCTCATGTATTTGTCCATCTTATCTGTCTACTGAAAGATCAACAACGGAAAAGAAATGTCAAAGCGTCAGCAGGAACATTTGGTAGCTTCTGTTAGCATATAAACACGGCCCTGTGTAGGAGAAATAGTACGTCCCACTTGACCAATGATCGATACCTCTTCGCCATTTAGGCAAAAAGTTGTTTAAATCAGTGAAGAATCCTTCCTGAAATATTGTTCTTTGCAAAGCTTAAGAACTGGAGATTGTTTAGTTGACGCATGTGTCAGTGATCTGAGATCAACCAATGCCAAGTTAGAAAGATTACGCAAGAATTTGTTGTGATGGCTGCAGATGGCAAAGAGAATTCAAAATGCCTCAGCTGCAATTATCACGAGGAAGCAGCAATGCTCGTAAAGGCCGCATCTTTCATTCAGTAATTCAGCCTCTGAACATATTTCCGAAGGGATGAACCAGATGGCATTAGATGAACTGACAGGGAGCCAATCGGGAATTTCAGCTGAGATGTCACTGTTTGATATCAACGGAATGGACATTTGCCTTCGAAGCCATCTCAGAAACCCTGGACCGACTTTGTGTAGCCCGACATGTCAATTAAATGATTTGCAGAGTGATTAGATGTAATGGACAACTCTGTCGCACCCCTGAGATTCGCCGAGTGGAGTTCTCTCTTGGATGCCCGAAATATTTCCTTATAAACTTGTTTGATCCCCAATGGACTGCCGGCGATTTGCTGAAGACTAATAAAAGCTTTTCGAATTTTCACCTTCTAGCTTATTAATGGATTATCCAGCAAAGCTAAGATGCCAGATGTTGTCGATCATCACCGTGAGATCAAGGAATGCAAGACTGAGAGAAGTGAAATTGAAATGTAGAGAGTGGAAAATTTGTTCTAGTAGTTGCCATGTGACGGCCCAAGCGCGAGAGCACGTTTTTTGTCCCACATCGCTTAGGGGGGAGTCCTGAGACTAGTTTATAAGACTTAGGTTCCTCTAATTTGTATGACATGTTTTAAAGCCGTGAGAAATCAGTGTCCAAAGCAAACAATATTATACAGTGGTGGTCGATCATTGGCTTTCGAAAGGTCAACACAGATAGGCACAATTAATTCAAGCAGAGAAATTGTTTCCGTAAAAAACTGCAAAGAGAAGATTGTATTCCAGTCCATCTGGTGAACTGAGGAGAACAATTAAGGACAACTCCTTTATTAATTACTTGAAGCTTCTATAGCAATCTTCCACCATCATGAAGATCGGATTAACCCCCTTTGGACGGATGAGCTCATCTTACTATTGCGGGCGAAATGCCGCAAAATCCCTTGAGTGAGGAACAAAACAGGTTTTGAGCTAAATAAGTGTGAAAGAAAATTTATAAATGCCATGTTTACTATTTGCACAAATAAAATGTCACCACGCTATCAATAAACGTCTCTAATCATTAATCAAATAAACAAGTTTACTTGTGACAAATAAATTGCCAAATTGATGGCAAAAAATGTTCATAAGTAGAAACTCAAGAGATAATGTACTTCTAACCTGAATTAAGTACTTTATGGGGCATTTCAAAGTGCCAACAAAATATCATTAGATGCATATTGTCATGGGAGTCTTGGAACTGACACTAGTCTTGTGTCGCAAATGATCAATTTTGTTGTAGTGATCTGTGGTACCTCATGCGCACCGTGCTTTAATGAATTTTTGTTATTGAGTCAAAATATAAAATATCACAATCATCCAAATTAAGATATATATTGTCATATTCTAACTCTTCTCTTTTTACTTTGCTTTTTTGGGACATGGAAATCGAATCCAGTACTTCAAATTAAATATTTTCACCCTAAGCCAAGATCTCAGTAGAGCAACTAAGATCGGGAAAAGTACCAAAATAGTCCTAAACATTTTGTATCGGTACCAATTTAGTCCTAAACTTTTCAATTTGATTAATTTAGTCCTAAACCTTTTCACATTGGTACAATTCAATCCATCCGGCTAATTTAAGCCTGAAATTGCTGATTTGGCTGCGGCGATCTTACGTGGCACCACGTGAAAATTTTTATGATTTTTTATAATTTTTTCAGATTTTTTAAATTATTTTTTCTATTTTTCTTTTTCTTTTTCTTTTTATTTTTCTTTTCTCCTTACCCTTGGCAGGCAAGGTCGACAAATGGCCGGCCGACCATCGCCCACACAGCTGATCGGGGCGAGGGGCCCCGCTCCCTCACTGGCCACTGGCAAGGGCCGCCGCACCCTCGCCGGCCACAAGCGAGGGCCGAAACCCTCGCCCGTTGGCCAGCGAGGGCCTCTACGCCCTCGTCGGCCACAGGCGAGGGCGCGGAAGCCCTCGCTCGTGGCGGGCGAGGGCACAGCGCCCTTGCCTAGATCTCGAGCGAGGGCTCGCCCTCGCTTGATCTAGGCGGGGGCCGACGCCCTCGCCTCGTGGCCGGCGATGGTCGGTCAGCCGGCCGGCGACCTCGCTAGCCAAGGGTAAGGAGAAACGAAAATTAAAAAGAAAAGAGAAAAAAATAAAAAATAATAATTTAAAAAAATCTGAAAAAATTATAAAAAAATCATAAAAATTTTCCACGTTGTGCCACGTAAGACCGCCGGCAGCCATATCAGCAATTTCCTGTTTAAATTAGTTGGATGGACTGAATTGGTACTAATGTGAAAATTTTATGACTGAATTGGTACCAATACAAAAGGTTTAGGACTATTTTGGTACTTTTCCCACTAAGATCCGGTTGGCCGCTGCCAGCTTGAGCACTTGCCCAGGGTTAGCTAGATGCGTCCGGGCTAAGGTCCCGCCTGCGTGCTGCGCCAAAGTCAATGTGCTCATCCACATCGCTCCCCACTGGCCGTCCTGCTCTCTCCTCTAGAGAAGCAGGCCAGGACCATGTAGGCCACGGCTATCTCGATCCTAAAGAGGTGCAACGTTTGAAACAGGCCCACGTGAGAAGCAAATGCTGAGCCCGGCCTAAGATAGGAGGATGCTAATTGAAGCAAAGGTTTGGGAAAGCTAGGGATTTTGCCAAAGACACTTTGCTAATGTAAAAGGGTCATTCTCTGCTTAATTGGCCCAGGCCCATTAATTAATTATGTATTTTGGTGGAGCTGCACCACTGGAGCAGTTTTCTCATTTTATCACCCCTTAACAAAAATAGTTTCCCACGATAATTTCGTTGCTCGTTTCCTCCTCCATAGCCAATTCGTTCTCTGCTTTTTGGCCAAGGATTTCCTCATTTTAGTTTTCATCAACTTATAGTCCCTTTGTTGAAAAACCAGCATGCATCTAACTCCCTATGTACTCACCTAGGGTGCGTTTGTCTCACCAAAAAAATTAATGATTTGAATAATATTTTTTCTAAAAATAATCACTTATATTTCTTATAAAATCTTCACCATACACAAAAATATTTAGATATAAATTATTCTCGATAATGAAATAATTTTTCAAATCATTCACATTTCGCAAAATAAACGGAGTATTAATTAGCTACCTAAACATGAGATTTCTTAACTCTCAATAAACATTCCCAATTTTGTGCGTGCCAAATTTTAAAGGATTTTAGAGAAAAGATTCTATGTTGTGCACATATCGGTGGCGCAGAGCACGCACGTATGTGTACAAGACCCAGCGACAAGAGCTGGTTGACCCCCGCAAGGGCCGATCGACACACCACCCGGCTGCATGCCACGATTGCCATCGCCGGCTTAAGGCAAGGGCGCTCAACGGCGAAGCTGGGGCCTTTCTCTGAAAATTGTGCTATATGATCCTTTTTTTTTTAAGGTTTCACGTTCGTTCTGTCCTTTTTCTTTTGTCCTCAGTTTTTGTTTTATTTCTTCTTCTTCTTCTTTTCCAGGTTTTAATGATGTGGGTAATGGCGCGCCAAGCCACAGCAGCAAATGTGAGTCACACGCATGGCTGATTAGGGTTGTCGTGTCAAAATGCCAATCGGACCAACTTGATTTCAAGGATTAAATTGTTTTCGCTGAAAGAACACAAGGACCAATTTGGCCACAATCAAAATTCAAAAGCCAAATTGAGCATTAGATAAGAGTATAAGAATAGTTTCTAACCTTGTGCTCAAGTTACACTGACAGAATTTAATACTAGTAAAAGAGTGAGGGCACGTAAATAGTTGGTAAGCTGTGCAAATAAATGTTGGTAAATTATTGAACAGTTGGAATTTGAAAATAATTAAACGATGGTTAATTATGGCTCAAACAAAAGTTGGTTATTTCCTGTAAGAACTAGTAAATTTAACATCTTGCTAACTTTAAGAAATAACTTTGTAAAGTATTGAAGGTTGGTAATTGCAGGCAATCGATAACATTAAGGGTTGGTAATTTCCTAGAAGAGTTAATATATTTAATAGTTCGTATGCTCTTACTTATCAAACAAATGTTTGTAATTTACTCAAATAAGAATTAGTAAAGTTAAAATTAGTTGGTAACTTAACTCGCAAAACTCGATATCACCCAGATCAAATTAAGACTGGTAGTTTTGGATAAGATTTAGTAATTTTGAAGCGCCAATGAATTTTACAAAAATCTTAATAAAATATTGAAGCAATCCCTAATTTTGAAACGATTGGATAAATGTTGATAAGTGGACTCAAATAAGAATCGGTAATTTTCTATAAAAAGTTGGGAACATTAACACATCGGTAAATGATGTAAATAATGTTAGTAAATTATTAAAATAAGTAATTTAAGACAATCTAGCAACTGTTGGTACTTTCATAATAGTGTTGGTAATTTACTAATGTGTCATCAACTGAACAAGTTGCCGATCAAAATTTAATTGCTAATGTGTTTGGTAGTTATCATGCTTTTCACATGTTACCGGCATGAAACATTGTTCCAATTTTTACCCTACCAAAATGGTTGACTCTGTCCGGTTTTGGCTCACATAGTCAAGCTCATTTTACATATAACATATACATATTCTTGGACAAAAGTAAGAGATTTGTTTTAACCAAATAGAGAGAGAGAATCACTGGGGTTTGCCCCAATGGCTACCCTTTCAACATGGAATGGAAATGTTGAGGGTTCGAATCCCCACCTTCTCAGGGGTTGGGGTGGGGACAATATAATTTCAGGTGTGAGTTACAATTTTCACATCCAGCAAGGAGGTAGGGCGTCTAAGAGTGAGAGTTAGAATATGAATTGAGTAGGATTGACCAAAGAGAGAGAGAGAGAGAGAGAGAGAGAGAGAGAGAGATGTTGGAGAATAATGAGCACAACGTCTTAATTAGTTATAACTTCAATAGCAATCTTCCATCATGAAGAAAGGAACTATTAGCTCCATAGCAGTTGCAGTAGTGCATGTTCTGGATTGTACTTTTATGTAGGTTGTTATCTGCGACTTATAAATGCAAGGGCAAATGCTAGAAACGATTAGTAAATTCTATCAACAAAATAAGTGAGTATGAGAAAAAGAAGCTATGAATCACAAGAGAGAGATTTTACTTACTAAATAACCTCTTATTTGTGTAGCTAAAATTGAAAAGCTCTCTCACAACAAAGCATGGTAATCATCCTTGTTATAGACAACGTTTCGATTATCCTTTCCACCGCACGGATTGAGGTTTGTAAGGCCGAATGAATCGATTCCTACGAGTCCATGTTCAAAAAGCCTACTAGAATGGGCGTATCCAGAGTGGGCCGTGCGGACTATTTGAATATGAAAAGTTCGCGTGGATCTGGACCAAAGGACCCTTTCCTTTATCAATTTTTGCTAATGTGTTCATTATTCATTATTCATTACGAATTACGAATTAATCTTAGTAAATTATTAAAGCAATTGTTTCAAATTGTAATAAATGTTGAAAAGTGGACTCGGAATAAGAGTTGGTAATTTTCTATTTGTGACGAGATGCCACCGGTTAGCATTTTTGTAAATGTGTAAGTAACTTAATTACTTGTTATCACTGGATGAGTTGTTAGTTAAAATTTTGTTGCTAATGTATTTCGATAATTATCGCGCTTTTCACATGTACTAGCATGAAATAAAGTTCCGATTTTAACTCTTTGGAATTGTAGACTTGTTCAATTTCGGCTCATAGTCAAGTCATTTTACACTAAAACATGTACTTATTTATAGAACAAAGGCATGATATTCCTTTTTAATTTTTAAACCAATTAGAAAGAAAGAGAGGAATGTTGGACAACGAAGAGCATAAACTTCTTTATTACTTCTTAAAACTTCAATAGCAATCTTCCTCAATGAAAAAGAAACTATAAGTTATATAGCAGTTTCAGTGACCCATGTCTTCAAAATTGGATAGGTTAATCTGTACTTTCAAACAAGGTGTCATCTATGACGGAAAAAATACTAAAAGAGGCTTAAATTTATTGCATTGGTATCAATTCAATTATAAACCTTTTAATTTGACAAATTCAATCCTAAACATTTTCACAATAATACTAATTTAGTTCATCTCGATCAATTTTTGCCGGCCGATGCTCACATGGCAATTTTTGTTTTACTTTTGAATTTTTTATTAATTTTTTTCTTTTTCTTTTTTTCTTTTTTTTTTCTTTTTTTCTCTTCTTTCTCCTTGGACTATCCCCATAATATTCAGCAAGGCTTGCTGGCCACTGTTGAGGTGACTTCGCCTAGGGCCATAGGCGAGGTGGCTTCCCTTAGACTTGGGCAAGGCCAGCCTCTCCCGTGGCCCTGGGCGAGGCTAGGCAAGGGCCATGAGCCTAGCCTGCCACCAACAAGGGCTTTGCGGCCTTGGCCCAATGGTTGGCGAGCCTTAGTGGAGCCTCACCAACCATTGCAGGGAAAGTCCAAGGAGGAAGAAAGAAAAAAATGAAAATGAAAAATAAAATAAAAGGAAAGATTAGTATAAAAATTCAAAAAAAAAAAAATTTAAAAATTGCAACATTAGTGTTGGTCGAATGACCGGTGTCTACGTCGTCGCTGACCAGCCAAAATCGGCCGAATAAACTGAATTGGTACTAATGTAAAAATGTTTAAGACTAAATTGGCTCAATTGAAATGTTTAAGATTGAATTTGTATTAGTATAATAGGTTTATGATTTTTTTTTTACTTTTTTCTCACCTACAACTAGGGATGTCAAAAAAGCCCGGCCTAACTTGACTCAAAATTTTAGGGTATTTTGGGATTGGGCCTTAGATATCTTCGGGTAAGGGTCTAAATACGTGGGCATGTATTCGATTCCCTCCATTTCCGAATAGTTATCATGGCCGTTCGTACCAGGCCATTGATTTTTTTCTTCGAGTGGTCTATTCAGTTATCATGTTTGTCGAGTTCCTTGCCTTAGCTTTTGGACTTGATTCCTCACTGCCTTGAAGTGACTGGCATGGCATGTTGTTAGGTTTAGCTGAGTTTACCCCGGCACGAAAGGAAAGGCCGGAAATGAAGCCCCACCTTGTTGGGATTTCGTCTTTGTTTCTATGGAAGTTCTTTGGAGTTTGGAATCTCTCTGTTTTATTTGCATGAAGCGGGCAATTGTGCTTAGAAGAGGGTTTTTGTCGTTGATGGGTTCCCTGTAAATTGCTTTGTTTCTTGCTTCTTTTATCCTTTCCGCGTGCGATATCAGAATGTTAAACTCTCGTCTCTGTATAGAGGTGTGCTGCTTCATTTTCTCGACTGGCCTAATGCTTCTTCGTTCATGGCTTTTGGGTTTTGCCTAGTAGCTTTGAGTGGGCTTTCTGAGAGGTAGATTGAATGCGGCAATTTAGATGGATGGTCTTGAACTGGATATCAAGGAGAATGCAGAATGTTTTGCTGGTCTTTTAGGTTGATGTTCTTTCAATCCCTCTTTCAGAGATTGTTGATATTTTAATTATATTTTTCCCAATCTAATGCTACTTTCAGACTGCATTACTAAGATTATTGATTATTTGATGCCCATTATTGGGCACCTTGACAGCAGTTTACTGTTTGTCCTGTCCAACTATTTTCCTTGACTTTGACTTGATACTCTCTTGATTTATTAGCTTGTTGATGTCTGTAATTTTTTTTCCAGAACAAGAAGGTAAGGGAGGTGGGGATTCTGAAAAAGGACCATGAAACCTTGAAGGAGCAGATTGAGAAGCTGGAGATGATGATGAGTAAGTGTTGAAATTGTTGATTTTCCTCATTCAATCGCAGCTTGTTATTTTCTTCCATTTAAGTTGGATTTCGCATTTTGCAGGGATTGGGTAGGCTTTCCTTGGCTGCGGCATCAGCAGATCAGTCAGCTGCAAGTGTGTGGTCCAAGCAAGAATAAAGGAGATCACTGCTAAGGTATGCAGAATTTGGGAGCTAACCTTACACCAAAAACTGACATTTGATAATGGCATCATTAGGCAAGTGAGGTTACAAGCGAAGAGCCACTATAGTAATTTTTTTCTTTTTTGAAGTGAGGGACTATATCGACGATATTTGTTCATCTCGGCAGGTGCTGGACTATCATTTGCAACAGTGGCAGTGTTTGGTTGGACCTTTGGACAGGAATCCACCATTTGTTTCAACTCTACCGATTAGATACCATGGCTACGCATGTCAACTTCTTGGAGTGGTAGGTGAACAAAACTGAAGTGTTCATTTTGCTTCCTTAAAATAAAATCGAGATGGAGTTGTCAATTGTGGATGTTTTTGTGGCTACATCTTTTGAAATCTTTTGGTTTTACACTTCCAAATTACTAGCTTTGCAGATTTATATGATGACCAGTTGCTTGTTTTTGGGGAGACTGTATTGTGAAAGCCTGTTATAAATTGACATGCCATTGATGATGTCATAATAACTATGATCAAATATTTATGATGCAGGAGTGCATGATCAAGTAGCTACAATGTTCAGAACTTTTGGTTGGTCATTCTGATAAATTTGTGGACTCAACAACAAATAGAAGTTTAAGAAATGAGAAAAAGAGTGAAACAAGTGTAGGCAATTACACTAAGTTGTCCCTTAGTTGAGATGTCTAATGCTTAGACTCATAAGCCATTGTGAAAATATATTCATCTTAAAATAAAAAGAGAGAGAACCCGAAACCCAAACTAGACCGGCCCAGCCCAATCGCTCGAGTTATTTGCCATTCGGGTCTCAGGTCGAGTAGGGTCAAGCACATTCCTATAGTTTTTCAGGTTGGGTTGAGTATCATGGAAACCTAGTCCAACCTAACACATTGACATCCCCTCCTTGTGACTCACAAATGGGAGAACAAATGGTAGAAACAATTAGCAACATCTATCAACAAAATAAATGAGTATGAGAAAAAGAAAATATGAATAGAGAGAGAAATATATATATATATGCATATTTAACTTACTAAATAATTTCTTATTTGCATAGTTGGAATTTTAAAGCTCTCTTGAACCAAAGCATGATAATCAACCTCCCTATCAATAATTTTTTGATAATCCTATCCACTGTTTGAAAATAGGAGATCCTTCAAGATTGATTGACATGTAATATGCTGCAGAATCCCATAAGCGCCATTTCAAAGCCCAATCACAATCCTGAGTAAAACCAATTAACAACAAAGTCGCCTTCATTAGATTCATCTTCACTTGAATCGTGATCATGTTGTCTCTCCATTTCATTCTGCTCATCCCCCGAACAGATTTTCATAAGAGGAGCTCCATAAAGTCCATTGTTGCTGCAATAAACAGATTGATCTTCTACAGTGCTTAGATGATTGCTTGATGGAATGAGACCAGATAAATTGTCAAATGAAAAATTCATATGACTTAGAAAGTCTAAATTGGATATTCTAGGAGGGATTTCACCCGATAGTTATTGGATAGATCAAGTGATTCCAAATATCTCAAGTTGCCAATATCTGAAGCGATTTTTCCGATTAACTTATTTTGGGAGAGGTTCAAATTTTCAAGTCGAGCAAGCCTAGTTAGCCCTTCTGATATTTGTCCTTCTAAGGTGTTGCTTGAAAGGCCAACAGAAAATAAATATTGGAGAGAGCTGGTGAATTCTAGGCTTGTTCCTTTTATATTAACCATAATAGGAATCTTAAGCATGTCTTCCACATATGAAGTATCAATGGAATCAGCCCTCATTAGGGAGATGTTGCTAAAACAAGGAGGAATGACTCCAGAAAGGTTGTTATGGGCTAGGCTTAGATACCGGAGTTTATGAAGTTGACACAGCCATAAAGAAATGTCCCAAGTAAAGTAATTTCTACTGCTATTCATAAATTATGATTCTCCCTAAATGATCATTATTAGGTTCAACCTATGTGGAACTTAGCAAAGAAAATGATGGTACCTCGGGCCCCAAAGTCTACTTTAGGCTTTTATTTGAGAACTTGACGGTACTTTGGACCATTGTTTGGAACTTTCCCTTGGTAAACATGATTGAGCAATATCAAGTGTACTGTTTGAATTACTAAGGAGTGAGAAGCAATTACTTAGGATTTACCTAGGCAGAAATTACTAAGCAGTGAGAAGCATTCAACAAGCAATCATTTATTTTTCGCCTTTTCAGTAAGATTGGAATGCATGATAAGTGACAATGTGTTGTTGCCGCCACGAGTATTTGGCCACATAAGGATATTTCCTATGTAATATTCTGGTCATTTCCTTTGGTGAAAGTATCGCTAATCAATTGAGTCGGCAGGTTGACCAACGTTTTCTTTACGATGGCTAAAGCTCCGACATCACGAAAACAAGAAAAGACCGCGATTACTTTAGACGAACCGTGTCCATTGGTCCAACAATCAATACACGTCCGAAGACCTTGACTTGTTGACTTCCGGAGCGCGCGCCCGACAAAGACCTTGACTTCTGGAATTTATTTAACTTCCATAGGTAAGCTGGTTCAAGTTCTATTAAAAAATTCATTATTGTCGTCGTTTTTCTTTCTTCAATAATTGATGCAAGTTTTATATTTGTATGCATTGATTTAGTGATTATCTGTTCATTTTGGATGATTGAAAGAGCATATTTCTCTTCTAGTGCTGTGCTTGCTAGTAGGATTAATTGAACACAACGTGATACGTCAGAATCATCTACCAATCCACTCATAACCCGATTATAATTATTTCGTTTAATGTCACAAATGACTGCTGAGAAATTGCTAGGATTTGCAATAAAAGAGACTATTTGTTGAAATTGTATGGTCAGTGGAACAAGACGAATCAAGTCAAAAACAACTTCCGACGTGCTTTGCCTAAGTTCAATCGTGGCAGCCCCAAAACCTGTTTACAAATTTTCCACCGCACCCATGACTTTTAATCGTGGTCTTTTCTTGGATAATTTGTGATGAAAATCACCTGTTGGATGATAAACGTAATGTTCAAGTTGGTGCACGAGGTAAACTTTTGAATTTGAAACTAATGGCCTCATCTTCACTGCAAGGCCTCCTCTTCCTCTAAGCTAGAAGATCCCGTTTCGCCCATTCTTCAAGTTTTATTGTCCCTAGCTGCTCCGAACGAGAACTGCAGCTCATGAAGACGAACGAGAGGCTAAAACAGGGAACTCTGTTTCTCCATCGAGAAAAGAGAGAGAGAGAGAGAGAGAGAGAGTTCCCCAATTTTAAATGAACCGTTCTATTCATTTTGCCAAGTTAGACCAAGAATTTTTCACGTTCAACTTCAATTCCTCTTAAAAGAACCACGTAGGAGTCGAAGTTTAATTTAAAATAACATATAGGATGAACTGCCAAATATTATCGCGAAAGGTACTTAAGTGAGCATTTTCCACCAATGCAGTATTCAAGCGATCACTCGAAATGTCCCGGCACTAAAATAAAAGCCGTATGAAAATTATAAAACTTTTAGTGAATTTATCCAAACTAAAATAACATGTTACACAACAAAGTTCAAAAACAAAAAAGTGCTACATATGAGATCGACATTACCAATAACCATTCATCAGCTCACATGGCAGGCATTTTTTTCTTTCCAACTAACCCTCATTGTCATCTCAAACATACACACACCTATATACCTCACATAAGAAACGTTTGTGAGGGACAGTCTCATCGAGCCAGGGCCCTAAGGGCGACAGAGGATTGGATTGTCATTGTTCTGCATCAAGAATCATGGATTCCAAATCAAGTACATGAATCTCTTTCTTCTCTTTCAATATGTTTGAGTTTCCAGCTATGTCGATCTTGGGAAGCCGTTTCGAAGGCCAACACGAACAACTTGGCTGGAAAAATCCCTGTTGAACCAGAGAATCATATCACGTTAAAGCCATCTTGATCTTCACAATACTTCTTTTTCTAGTTCAATTCCCACATTTAAAAATAGTATTCTCTTAGGTCACCTTGACTCATCATACAATCACCTCAAGGGCCCAATTCCAAATAATGGAAAAATGAACAAAACTGCAGCACCATAGTTACTGCAGCGCCAAAATACGGAGGAAGAAGAAGAAGAAGCAGAAACGAAACTTGGTCGTCACACACTGAGTCACGACCATATAAATCGAGTCGACTCCATCAGAAGACATCAACGACGCTCCTCCTTCATTCTCACGCACAGAGAGAGCGAGAGAGAGAGAGAGAGAGAGAGAGAGAAGCGTCTAGAGGGAGAAACGTGACTTCGACTTCTCGCCAGCCGCCCCTCCTCCTGGTGGCGACGCTGTCGCTGGGGCCACCGTCCTCGCAGAGGTGCTGAGGCCAGCGACACAGATGTGCGGATCGACAACGCTCGTGTCGTGCATCTGCAATATCGTGTCGACAAACCGTCAGACACCTGCCGCAACCCGCTCATTGAGGCGGCGACCTACGACCTATCTTGCCACGGCGCCCTCTACTACACCCCCGCCCGCTCACCTCCATGGGGATCAACGTCACTCGGGCTCTACAGCTCCTGCGGAAATGTGGCGTGTCTTTCGTCTGCGGCCTCTACACTGGTACGATCGCCTACCCTCTCGTGTCCACGGTTTTCGGAGGAAAACCTTTGAAGGGGAAGGGAAAAAGATTCGAGAGGGAGGAACGAATTCGGTTTGGAAAAAAACTCGATCTGCGATTCAGAAGAGCGTTCTTATAACGAGATCGAATGAAGATTTCTGAGTCATTTTTTGAACATTCGAAACTGAGATTTGGCCTGTTTTGGAACTGAATCGAGCTTGCTCATGCGACAACTCCTTTCTTTTGAGTTTCCATATGAACAATTAACATCGAAAAAGGTTTTCTGAGACGGAATCCCTCGTTTTGCAGTGAGCGCTATGATTCCATCGTCAACACCATTACCAGGTTAGAAAATTTGTTTCCATTTTCCTTTCTGGGTCGTGAAACCACATTTCCTGATACCGTTTGTCTCGGCAATTGACGAAACCCAAGCCCACAGCAACAGGTATGGGTACATGATGAGGTCCATTCTGGCTGCATTATTCATTTACTTTTTAGTCATTGGATCTCGCTTCCTATTTCGACGTGCAACAAGGAGTGTGCAATTAGAGACTACTCAAACTACTGAGCACAATGGAAATTTCTTGTCAATATGGAATTATGATGGGAGGATTGCATATGATGACATAATCAATGCAACAGAGGACTTCGACCTCAAATATTGCATCGGGACCGGCGGCTATGGTAGCGTCTATAGAGCGCAATTGCCCAATGAGAAAGTCGTGGCATTGAAGAAACTTCACCATCTTGAAGCAGAGGACCCATCCTTTGACAAGAGCTTTCGAAATGAAGTGGAACACTTGACGAAAGTTAGGCATAGAAGCATAATCAAGCTCCATGGTTTCTGCTTACATAGTCGATGCATGTTCTTGATTTACGAATACATGGAAAATGGGAGTCTCTTCTGTATTTTGAGAGATGATGTCCAAGCATTGGAATTGGATTGGTCCAAAAGAGTGGATCTCGTTCAGGATATGGCACATGCTTTGTCTTACATGCACCATGATTGCGCTCAGCCAATTGTTCATCGAGACATATCTAGTAACAACATCTTACTAAATAGCAAAATGCAGGCTTTTGTATCAGATTTTGGCACTGCAAGACTTCTGGATCATGATTCCTCATCTAACTTCACTGCAAATATAGCTGGCACCTATGGATACATTGCACCAGGTAAGCAATACTTTATGCTCCATATATTTTTATTTTTATTTTTACCTGAAAGTTACTACTAGAGGCACAAGTCAAATTAACGACATTGTAAAAGTTTCACTATCCATGCACATCAATGACTTGTAGACTCGCAGTGTACTAGCCGACAATAGCTTAGAATTGGTTGTGCCTCGATTAGGGATGGCAAAATGTCCCCGGGGAACCACCCCGTTCGCTGCCCAACCCCACCTCTCCTCCCCTGACGTCTCCGAACGGGGGGTTGCCGCAGTGGAAGCTGGCGCTGATAGTGGGGATTGGGATTGGGGGGCTCATTGTGGGGGTGGGGGGTTTGGGGTTTGGGCGATTAAGGGTGTGGTCATCCCATCCAAAGCCTCAACTGCCAAAATTCTTATTCTTTTTGCATTTTTTTTCCAGAGCTTGCGTATACTTTGGTTGTTAATGAGAAATGCGACGTATATAGCTTTGGAGTAGTGGCAATGGAAACAATGATGGGTGAGCATCCAAGAGATATTGTATCTACGTTGTCGACATCCTCTGGAGAAGATATCATGCTACATAAAATCTTAGACCCACGGTTGCCTATTCCAAAAAGAACTCCATTGCAGGAAGTATTGTTCAGATAGTTTCTCTGGCGATTGCCTGCTTGAGTGCTAATCCAAAGTCTCGACCAACTATGAGGCAAATCTCGGAAGCTTTTCTAGTTCGAAAGGTACCATTGGCGAAGCCCTTCCATGAGATCTCATTGGCTCAGCTTCGAGATAACAATAGATCATGGTTGGAAGGTGAATCGGCAGACGCTTCATCAGGATTAAACGATGTGTAAGGGTCATTAAGTCCTTGTCCCAATGATAAGTGAAGAGAGATTGATAAGATGATGTGCAATTTGGGGAAAGTGACTGAGGATTATAGAAGTGTATGGCTTCTGCAAATTGTCGAGTCATGTTAAACTTTTTCCATACTATGCTATAGGAGTGAGAAGCAGTTTACGAAGGAGATCCATTTATTTTTTGTCTTTCCAGTAAGATTGTAACTTAAGATTGATAATAATGTAATGAGAAATAATGTGAAACACACTAGTCCCAATATAAAACACGAGCACCCATATACAATTTCTATAACATAATTGATTCTATTCAAGTTACTTATAAAACAAGTCTATTTGATATTTATTTCTTTCCATTAAAGACGGGTAAAGCTCATATTTTAAGGCCTAACATCACCAAAAAGTCCATGAAGATCATGACTTATCACGAAGCATATAACACATAGTGGCTCAGAAAATCAACATATGAAACCCCAATAGACCTACTACATGTTAGAGTCCTCATGGTCCTAAAATCAACACATAGGACACTCGAATTGCATACGCTCCACTAAAAACCTTGACTTGATGAATGGGTACACGTGCCATGCAAAAAATGCGTTCTGGTTTTAAGTTATGCTTTTTTTTCTTTTCTTTTTTGTCTCACTCATCTCTTCTATGTACATTTATGTGTGATAATCATGGAAATCGAACCCCAGACTTGGTACTCTCCGGTCCCATCCCCCCAAATCCCTTTACTAATAGGGTCACATGCCTATTGGCGATTTAAATTCTAATTGAATTATCGAAATTTATTGATTTTCAAACCAGCGGTATATTTTCTCGATGGAGGGGCTGAAACTTCTTTAGGATGTACGATTCTTAGGACACTTCAACTTAGGACTCAATCCTTTGTATGATCCTGTACTTGTGAATTAATTAATCCTATTGCAGATCCAATTTTTCTCCTGAATTATATATGTGTGTGATAGAGGGATATATGTGTGATAGAGGGATATATGTGTGAAAGTCCCCCTCTATCGAGGCCAAACAAAAGCAACACGTGTTACACCACTAAAATTAAACCAAGAACAGTACCTTTTTTACTAACCAGTGAGAAGACCTTTTCGTTTTCATGCTCGTTTCGAACACGTTTGCCACGAAGTTGAACCCAAGAATTAAAAGACCGACATCATCTAACCATTGAAATTCATTGGGATCTTGTGCATCTGATTCATGCAGGCTTGGCTTGTGTACGCATTAAAACCACCGGGCCCAACGCCTCGCGACCACTTAATGACTCGTACAGGGAAACTTGGTGACGTTGGTGACATGAGACTCGTAACGTTTTTGTCGGTGCAAGAAGACTTCGAGTCGTCTTGAAGTCTTTCGACGAACAAGACAAAATGCTAGAGAAAAAGTAAATAAAAGAGAAATCGCATCCGCCGTGTTCCATCCGGAGGAGGACCTTTCTCAATGCCTTGTGACATGTGATTAGCAAATGAACTCCAACAAGCGAAGAGTAGATTGGTATAATGATGCTGCCAATTGGAGAACGTGGTTGACAATATGAAGTTTGTGGACAAAAGATCGCTTCATGTGTCAAAAATTGACACAAATGAACACTTAAGTGCCAAAAGTTACGAAAATGACACTTAAATGCCACATTTTTGAAAAAATGAGACAGCTAAGTGCCACCTCCGGCGAAGCCAACCGGAAATTATACGTGGCAATTAAATATTAATATTTCTCGCCTACGTGGCTTGCCGGAGAGCTAACTCAGCTCTAATTCACCTAAAACAACATCGTTTCTATACTTGGCCAAAATAGAACCCTTAAATCGGCCAAAATGACATCGTCTCCCCAATTGCCTTAAATCTAAAACCCTAAATTGGGCAAAATCCCATTGAAACGCTAGAGCCCTAATCCCGAACCCTAATTCGATTTGCCCCAAATTTTATAGTCGAATATTGGAAATGGAAAGCATGACTTTTAATAGCGGCTCATATTCCTCTTGTCAAAGTGAAGGAGAAGGCAAGTGTTTCTGTTTTTGTGGGTTACTCAGTCCAAGAAGAATATCGTGGACTCGAATGAATCCCAGGAAAAGATTCTATGGATGTGCCCAATACAAAGAATGGTAGAAGTGCTAATATTTCAAATGGGTCGTTCTCTCATCGAGCCACAAATGTGATATTGGATCTACTTGATGGATGTCATCAACCTCTATCTACACTTGTGGACAACTTGAACGATGTTGACTCAATACAAGCTCAAGTATCTGAAAGTGCTAGTATGAATACCTAGAATGGGGTGAATAGGTGTGAAAACAGATTTTGCAAAATGCAATGAAAAACTTTACTTTTAATCTGAGTCAGGTTGACTTCAGACTTTGTAGAATGATTCAGACTTTAACAGTTATATCTAAGTGCGGAAATATATGGCCGTAAGTAAAGTAGAGGAGTTCAGGGAAAAAAAATAAGAACACAAAGTTTATAGTGGTTTGGCTTAGATCAAACCTACGTCCACTCTCCCACGCTAACAGCCTTCTGGCTGGATTCCGCTATGCAATCAATAAGAGATTACAACTTTGAGTGCAAATACTTAAAGGTAGATCACACTATCTCATTAAGTCACTCTTTTGGTATTTCTCTCACGATCACAAACGTTTAATTTCACAAGAGACAAGTGTATGATCGAAGGTAGCTCAGACTTTGGAATTATAAATTCTACGCTCCGTCTTTTATTTACTCATCGGTTCTTAATCTCCTTAATTACCCATCCACTTCCAAACTAGCTGTTGGATAGTATCTTGAGGATCATCTTCCAATCTACCCATTAGATAGATCTATATCTAAAAGATTTGGTAACCGTTGAGTGATAGAAGTAGAATCCCAAATTGATTCTGATTGCCCATACAAACAGAATCTTGATTTCCATAAGTAGAGCTTCTTTGTATGGAAAGTTCTTGTCTTTAAGGTCTAATTGTCAATCAATTAGATTGAGTCAATCAAATCAATCTTGATGTAGAATCCAAATTAGATCACTAGCTATTATACATTTATGGCTTGTGTTACATTCTATCTCATTCTAGATGTAAAGTCTGAGAGCAATAGACTTACAATCTGAGTATAAGTGTAATAAACTTTATAATCTAAGTTTGAGTTCGATAAACTTTAGAATCTGAGTCTAAACATATTTTGCTTCTGAACAGATTTAGCTTTAAGGTCTGGACACAGTCTGAATAAGTTCAGCTTCAGCATAGAGTCTGTATTCTCGTTCTTCCAAGTATAGACTTTGACATGCATAGTCTATTACTCAACCATTAAACACGTTAGTAGCTTTTGATTTACTTTATCATATTCAAAACATCATAAGGGATTTCCCTAACAATCTCCCCATTTTTTATGATGATAAAACAATCTCTAAATATGCAAATGTGTAATCACACTTTCTAAAATAATGACAAATCAATCATCAAATTTTAGATTTTAAAAAATGTGATTTGAATCAAAAGACAGCAAATAGATTGAGCATAACAATATATATAAAAATAATCGCAGCTCAATATTATGCAATAAATAATATCAACCAATCAACACATATGCATATTTATATTCTCTCTCCCTTTTTGTCATAATCAAAAAGCGATAATAGTGGAAATGATATCACGTAGAGAATATAAATAATATATATATCTTGCATGAAATACAATTTCCAAAAAATTAGCTTTTACAAAGTAAGTCGAATATCAAAGATATGTAATATAGCTCACTTCGATCATATATATCAGCAAATATCTAATAAAAATCACAGATGCATTATAAAATTCACTTGACCCATTTTGTCATAATAAAATGATAATATCAATAAAAGATTTGTTAATGACAAAAGGTAATAAAAGATGCACTAACCGGACCTTGACAAATTCTGTCACATTTACCTTTTCGTTCCTTTCATAATAATCAAGATCATGATCGATTCAAAAAGATTTTTCCATAATTGATTAATGCTCCCCCTCAATTTGTTGCCTTTTTTAATTTGATCACGAATCTTTCCATTTTTTTTATTCACTTTCTCTCCCTTTCGTACGTCACATAAGGGATTTCCTCAATAATTTGCAAAACTTTGCACAAGGAAGAGAATCTTTGAGCTTCCTTCCTCTGATTTTACGAGTCAGACTTGCCATCTTCACATGAGATATTTTTTTTATTGCACCATGATTTGTGTAGATTCGTAATCATTCTTCCCTTATTGAATTTCCTTAATCAACTCATTTCCTTTTTGGTATCCATCAATTTGAATCCTTCCATTTCGTTAGAGCAAAATATAAAATCTCCATAAATAATCAAATATTCTTTCCTAACTTATCATAACATATTATTTAAGGAAAGAATATTATGCATAAAAATATCTTGAAAAAGAAAATCTTACTTAGTCAAAGCACGATAAAATCAGAGAGAATAAAATTCTTGAGTATCTAAAGAATATCTTGCATAATAAATTAATATAATGTAAAACAGATTTTCACTTTGCAAAATATGACAAAATCTGAAAGCATAAAATTAAACCAAATAAACTCAATTGTCTATTAGCAAGATTTCAAAAATAATCATACATATTAAATTAAATCTCAACTCACGAATCACAAAAAAAAATCATACAATTCTTTCTTCGATAAAATAAAATATGATCATTATAATATCTAAATCAACCAATGATATATCGAAAATCAAGTATAATGAGAATTATTGCCCAAATCAAATTGAGTATAAAAAATTCCTTACCAAATTCTCTTTCTTCTTCTCCTTTTATTTCCTGCAAAAAATAACTCATCTTTTTTTTTGTACCCATTTTTTCTTGGGTCCATGAGAGTTTGTAGAATATGTTGTTTTTACCCAATTTTTCTTAACATGTTTCCAAACTTTAGGATATTCTTTCTCAAAATGTTTTGAGTCTCCATAATTTGAACACTTGAGGGCATTTCGACCAACAGGTTTTGTAAAAATCCTTTCAAAATGCTTTTTGTACGCAAGTTTAGAAGGTATTTGTCTAAGTCTCTCCTTGACTTAGGAAAATCTATTAAAGAATCACTTTCCTTATTGAAACCAAATCCAGATTATTATTGTAAGGTACTTGTATGGAAATGATATGCTCTAATGTTTTTGAACCCTTTGAAAATTTTGTCAAAATATTTGAAAATTCTTTCTTTAAAAAATCATTTTCTTTGAAATGTAAATCTCCACTTTCTTTTGTTTGTGGAAAATCTTTTTGCAAAATTTCAAACTTTTCATTTTCGAGAAAGATCATGTTGCCTAAGCCATGAACTCTCATTTTTTAGTTCGGAAATCCTTTTAAGAGAAGATTTGAGATTTAAGCAAACCTCATTTATATACTTTGAATGAATTTTTGAATGGCTTATCTCGATTTCCTCATTGGATTCTGAGTCTATGTTTGAGTCAGACTTTGATTTTGAGTCTATGTCTAAGTCAGACTCTGATTCCGAATTTGAGTCTGAGTCTGAATGTGCCATCAAGCATATATTTTCTTGCTTGTCATCTTCTTTCATGGTTCTTTTCTGGTCATTCTGCTTGTATTGTTTTCTTTCACTGAATTTCCTCCCTTTTCTACTCAGCTTTTTGAATTTTGTGATCATAAAAGCAAGTTCTTCGTCGTCCATGTCATTTTCTAAGCCTATATCATCATAATCAGCATTAGATTTTAAAGTAATGGACTTCTTACCTTCAGGATCTTTGTTGTTGATTTGTTCCACTTCATAGAATTAAAGAGTGACAATCAATTTATCAATAGAGAGTGGCATAATCCTCTGAGTCTTCCAGATTAAGGTCTTGACACGGTTCCAATCTTTTGAAAGACCTCGCAAAAATTTGTTGACCTTCATTAGGGCAGAAATTGGTTGACCTTGATATGTTAAACCATTTACAATTTCTGTAAAATGGCTAAACATATCTCCAATCGACTCTCCTTGCTTCATCTTGAAGGATTCATATATGTAGAGCAAGAAGTTTACTTTTGTCTCTTTTACACGATCAGTCCCTTCATAAGTGACATGAAGTCTATCACAAACTTCTTTTGATGTTTCACATGAAAAGATTATCTTATATTCAGTAGGAGACAAAATGTAGTATAAAGAATAAATGGCTTTTGCATCAAGAGCATCTCTTTTGGATATCTCCGTCCAAGACATAGGAACAGGGGGTTTGGTTTCTTTGTCTTTGCCATTTTTATTTGATGTAGATGCAGCAATGGGATTGATTCCTTTTTCCATAACATCCCATTGCAAGGGATTTCTAAATCTTAAGAATGCTTTCATTTTGTTCTTCCACACATTGTATTCCTTTCTATCAAAATATGGTGGCTTGGTATTGCTTTGCCCTTCCATAAATCCTGGTGCCAAGATACTAATTATAGAAGATCTCTAGCTCAAAAGTAAAAACACTTTTATAAACCGAGCACTTGGCTTTGATACCAATTGAAAGTGCTAGTATGAACACTTAGAGAGGGGTGAATAGGTGTGAAAATAGATTTTGCAAAATGCAATGAAAAACTTTACTTTTAATCTGAGTCTGGTTGACTTCAGACTTTGCAGAATGATTCAGACTTTAACAGTTATATCTAAGTGCAGAAATATATGGCAGTAAGTAAAGTAGAGGAATTTAGGGAAGAGAATAAGAACATAAAATTTATAGTGGTTCGACTTAGATCAAGCCCACATCCACTCTTGTACGTTAACAGCCTTTTGGTTGGATTCCAATATGCAATTAATAAGAGATTACAACTTTAAGTGCAAACACTTAGAGGTGGATCACACTATCTCACTAAGTCACTCTTTTGGTATTTCTCTCATGATCACAAACATTTAAGCTCACAAGAGACAAGTGTATGATCGAAGGTAGCTCAGACGTTGGAATTATTTATACGCTCCGTCTCTTACTTGCTCATCAGTCCTTGATCTCCTTAAATACTCATCCACTTCTAAACTAGCCGTTGGACGGTATCTAGAGGATCATCTTCCAATATACCCATTAGACATATCTGTATCTAGAAGATTTGATAGCCATTGAGTGATAGAAGTAGAATCCCAAATTGATTCTAATCATCCATACAAACAGAATTTTAGTTTCCATAAGTAGAGCTTTTTGTATGGAAAGTTCTTGTCTTCAAGGTCCAATTGTCAATCAATTAGATTGAGTCAATCAAATTAATCTTGATGTAGAATTCAAACCAGATCACTAGTCATTATACATTTAGGGCTTGTATTATGTTATGTCTCATTCTGGATGTAAAGTCTAATAGCAATAGACTTTACAATCTAAGTCTAAGTGCAATAGACTTTATAATCTGAGTATGAGTGCGATAGACTTTAGAATCTGAGTCTGAACATATTATACTTCTAAACAGATTTAGCTTTAAGGTTTGGACACAGTCTAAATAAGTTCAGCTTCAACATAGAGTTTGTCTTCTGGTTCTTCCAAGTATAGACTTTGACAATATCATTTATATGTTTTATCATCTGCATAGTTTATTATTCAACCATTAAAGACATTAGTTGCCTTTGATTTATTTCGTCATCTTCAAAACATCATAAGGGATTTCCCTAATAACATCTTCTGCTAATTATTTGAAGAATAAAGTTTCAATGATGAAAATTGAACGGAAGTGTTACCAAGCACTTATTATGTTGCTATTTTTTTTATCTATCATACTTTATGATGAAATGTAAAGTATTGGAAGATGAGAAAAAGTTTCTTCGACTGCCATAGTTGTAAATGAGTGGACAAATGTACTTGTTTTGAATAAAATGTAACTTATTTTTTGAAAGATGAGAATAAGTTTTATGTTGTCTACAAAAACGTTGTGGTTTTTTTTTTTTTTTTTTTTTTTTTTGTGCTGCCATATGTATTATGTGTTATTTCTTATGCTTGTGGGGAGATCAAGGAAAGGGAATGAATGAATGAATGAGAGAGATACTATTTGTACTATGTTTTTTATTATTCTTGAATATAAATCGATGATGATGGAATGTATATTAGGTCAATGTGTTATGGTGACTTCTTTACTTGAACTGAATGTAAACCAATAGCAAACATTGAATTGAATTGAGTTATCATAAGTTGAACCGTAAATATAAACCAGCAACTTCTCTAGTTTGCTGCAAACCAGCATATACATAAGACAGACATAAGTGATTACTCGAGTGCTATAAATTGTATCCAATGATTACTTAAGTGCCAATCATGATAATAATAAAAAAAAAAAAAGTCATTTAAGTGTCAAGTTATTATTAAAAGTGATCACTTAAGTGACACTTTTGATTAAAAATGAACACTTAAGTACCGGGTTTTTTAAAATGTGATCATTTAAGTGCCAATTTTTTTGTACATTTCCTCTATAAATTGCACCAGCCATCAGCTACTACCAGCCACTACCACCACCCACCATTGGCCACCACTGGCCTCTAGCCATCACCACTAGCCACACCAAGCATCTCGGGCACCCACTTGAGCCACCACCAGCCACCACTGTGCTAGTGGTATACTGCTACAGACTTACATCTTGCACCAGGTGTAGCACAAGCCCTCAACCCAACCCCTATAATAGATCCACCATCAATAGGCATCAGCAATCATCACTAGCCACCACCACCGGCAACACCAACATCCCAACTATCACACCAGCACATAGCCACCACCATAGACCCACCATTAGCAGCCACTATTAGTGGTGGATGGTGGGTCTATTGCAAAAGGGGCTCGTGCAAGCTAGGTTATGCACACTGTACACTTGCACCAGTACTAGATGCAGCAAAAGCCCACAACCCAACCCCCACAATGGACCCACCACCATCAGACTTCACCAGCCGCCACCACCAACCACACGAGCACCCTAGTCACCACTACAAATCCACCAATAGAAGCAGTAAGTAAAAGTAAAAACAAAATCAAAAAAATGAAAAAGACAAAAATGACAAGTAACAAGATCGTTCCATTGATATTGAAATTAAGTCTCACAAACTCAATGACAAACTATTAAAAAAAAAACATTTATAGTAAAACAACTGACTCCTTAGTCCCACAAACCACATCCCATCATATTTCATCAATCAATATGCACAATGCCTCTTGTTCGTGCTCTTTTTGATGGACATTTCACTTGATTCATAATCATTGCACTTTTTCTAACTAGACGTGAGACTTCTTCTTCAATTGTCTCGGATGCATTGATTCTAATGGAGCTACAATTGTCGTAGGCTCAACTAATTCAGAATGAGCTGCAATTGTCGTAGACTGAACTAATTCAGAAAGAGCTGCAACTGGATTCTTCTTACTCTTCTTTCTTGTTGGCGCAGCCAATATCTTCTTCTTTGTTGGCGCAGCCATTGATTCTTGAGTTGGGCCTTGAGAAATAAAAACCTCTGAACTTATCCCAAGCTTCAAAAAGAAAACTCAATTATCAACAAAAGTTTGCACCATAAATTAAATTAAATGCAGCCTATAAAACTTACATTAAGAATGACTGTTCCAGTACGGGCTCATCTATATAAATGCCATAACCATATTGTTTTAGCCTCTTCCCAAGAGCCCCTTTTATTCGAAGGAGAACGTTACTTTTAGATACTTGTGATTAGTTGGCCCTTTTTCTCGCCTGTGATTTCTTGGACTCTTGTTGTGGCTATTCAGCTATAGCAAGGGCTTCTTTGACCAATTCTTCAGCTAGGCGTCTTCTAGA
Source organism: Eucalyptus grandis (assembly GCF_016545825.1). NCBI lineage: Eukaryota > Viridiplantae > Streptophyta > Magnoliopsida > Myrtales > Myrtaceae > Eucalyptus > Eucalyptus grandis. Next base: position 44,053,308 of record NC_052618.1, read on the forward strand.
TGGCCTTCTTGTAGCTGGCCCTTAATTTGGTTTTCTTCTTGTTGTTTTTCTATTTAGCCCTTCAACTTCAGTGACACATTCTATTGGTTTTTGTGGTGGCCCTCGTGATGACCCTTCTAGTGGCCTTTGTGGTGACATTAGTGATAGATCTTGTAATGGCCCTTCAGTTGGGCCCTCTATTGGTAACTGAGCTCTAGCTTGTCTTCTTTGAATCTCGGAAAAAAGCAAAGAACATCATAAACATAACATCAGGCCATATAACAACATAAAAGAAAATTAATCACAAATTATTGAAGGTACTATGTATTTTTTTCTCTACTGCTGCTAAAAAGCAGTCGACTTAAATGGCCCTTCAGTTGCTTCGGCCAATCCTTCAACTAGCTGTCTTCTACCTTGCCTTCTTTGAACAGGCCCTTCAGTTTCAGGTACAACAAGGGCTTTGGCCAATCTTCACATGTCATTCTCGTGACCTGACAAAGACAAAAATATTACATACATGTCAATTATATCTATGTACATATTTGTAATAGACTATAAAGCAATATAAACACAAATTCATGACTTTCTAGGTTTATTGTCATCAACTGAAGAACGGTCGACTCACTTCACCTTTCTGTTTATCCTTCTCCAATTATCCCTTCACTAGGCCCTTCGGCTGGCCTCAACTAGATATTTAGATGTAAACTTTACTGGCTATTAGAATAACATGAGATCAATAACATAATACATATTTATGTTAGCAGGAAGTGTAGTAAATAAAGTTCTATATTATTTTAGGCCTTGTAAGTAGAGTTTGTAATATTCTTTTAAGTTGTTACTTGGGCTATTAGACTCCGAAACCTCATTAAGGAGTTAACCGTATTTAACTTTATAAACAGACTCATACGGTTGTATTGAGACAATAAATTTATAGTATTATTTATTAAAAACAGAGGTCTCAAGGAGTCTAAATACATGGAAGTCAATTTTTTTTCCATAAAGAAACGGTCATAAATGTGATGTTATAATATAACATATTTCCATAGATGATATGGTTGCAGATCTACTAACTAAATGACTTCACTCTTCTATTCTTGAATGACATGTCATTAATATGGACTTAAGAGCATCATGAGATGTTATTTAGTGGGAGCTATTTCGGTTTTACACTAATAAAGTTTACATCTGTATTCGTTATACTTAGTAACGGTTTGATATATATCAACTTTTGTATTCAATAAAATATTTTTGAATGTGTTGTCATTATATTGAATACATATTGATAAAAATCTCAAGGTATTGTATAAACTTTGAATGAAGACTAGGGGCATCCGATTATTAGCCTTGTGCATATGTCTTGTTATACATAAAGAAATGTTAACCGTAAAGACAAGGCATATATGGGTTCATTGGAACCATAAAGACATTCTCTAGTAGCACAAGTTTTTTATGAGACTTAAGATAAGAGAATAGTGACTGACAAATGGGATCTCTCTATGAGAGATGTTATCCATTTACCACACTATCATATTAAATCCATATAAAAAAGTTGAAAACATTTGTGACCATAGAAGGTTCTATGTGTATATATATAGTTACCAACATGATTAGGTGTTTGAGACTTTATAAAATGGGATTGACTATTAAGAATTATCTTTAGACTAAGGTACGCACATACATTATAATTTCAATTAATATATCCCAAGTGGAAGAATGTAAGAGTTTTCCTAATGTAGATTACATTAATTGATATTGTAATTTATCGTTTTACAGGATTGGTCTAAGGTGAGATAGAAAATTTCTTAATTAATCTAATATGGGAATGGTTAGTGTGGGTCGAGTTGAGCCTGGCTTGTAATGAGAGGGCTTGCTGTAAGCCATGATGGTGTGATTGGATGTGAAAATCTACACAAGATTTTTCTACGTACTTGTTGTAGCCAATTCAAGAAATTCTAGCAATCATCATACTTACATATAACAAACTCGCAGCTACCGTGACTAATTAGAGAAGATGTGGAATATTTAAGTCAAGAAACCTGCTTGAGTTCTAGGTTTGGCTATCATACTAGTTGAATGCTTATGAAACTTAATCTTAGGGTGTGTTTGTTTCAGTAGAAAATGAATAATTGAAAAACATTATCCTAAAAGTGATCACTCATATTGCTTAGAAAAATGAATGAAAAAATAAAAAAGCCATCATCAATGAATATGTTTAGACATAAGTTGTTATCAATAATGAAAACATTTTTTATTAAGTATTCATTTCAAGCAATAAAAGAAATTATTTTAAAAAAATATTTTTTAAATAGTTCATTTCTCCTAAATAAATGGAGCCTATATGTAAAGCAAAGAGAAATCAGGCAAAGAATGCCTATGAACAAACAAACTCTTTGGGAAGCCATGTTGGTGACCTTCTTTCTCACAGCAACCATCTTATTGGATGGAAAATCTGAGCTCATACTCATATAAAACACTTGCAGATCTTGTATGAATCAACATAAATAAACAGCTAGAGTCTTCTTATGGGAAAATGTATCCAATGTATATGCACATGTAATTAATTCCAAATTCAAGATTTGCTGCCTTGAAAGGAGTACTTCAAAACGGTGCTAAGACTTTGATTCATCATGCAGTGAACAGATTAAATTATATAATTGATTTCCATTTTCCAAACCCAGCACCTTTGGTTCATTTCTGCGTGCCCTTACCATAGGCTCAATTTCGGAAGATGTGGAAAGTGCGAGTGGTTGGTCTGAGAAGGTGCAAGTAGGGACAGAAGATTTCCTGTCGAACTTGAGAATCGAAGAGTAATTGACGTTGTTGCATCTCACTGAATTGATTCGCGAACCTCACGAAGTTTAAACTCATCTGAACATTTTGCACTTTTTGACATATACAGGATATTGTCCAAATAAAATAATCTTTTAATTGCATAGTTGGAATTGGAAATACTCCTATCCACTACCCTAAAATAGGAGATTCTCCATGATTGCTTGAAATATAATATGCCACAAATTCCCAAGAATGCCACCATGAAGCCCGATCACAGTCCTGAATAAAACCAAACAACTATGAAGTCTCCTTCATCAGATTCATTGTCGCTTGAATTATGACCATCTCGTCTCTAGGCCAAACTTTGAAAGGAAGACTTATGCAAAGTCCGTCGTTGCAGCAAAAAACAGATTAATCATCAAGAGTGCTCAGGCGATTGCTCATTTGAACAAGACCAGACAATCGTTAAAGGAAAGATGCAAACAATTTAAAAAGTCTAAATTGGATATGCTATGAGGGATTTCACTTGATAACTTGTTAACAGATAGATCCAGTGATTCGAAATGTCAAGTTGCTAATAACTGAAGAAATTCTTCCGGTCAGCTTTTTCTGAGAGAGGTTCAAATTATGAAGTCGAGTGAACCTAGATAACCCTTCATATGCATTGCTTGAAAGGTCCGCATTTGAAGAAGAGGTTCAAATTCTAAAGTCGAGTGAATTTTAGGGTTGCTCCTTTTATATTAACCACAACAAAAAACCTCCCGCCAGCAAATCAGGATCAAAAGTTAATTGGTCCACATTTGGAGAAGTTATTAGAACAATGAGGAATGCCTATGGGGGCTTGTTATGTGCTAGGCTTAAAATACTAGACATAAGCAAGGTGGCATAGCTGCAAAGGAATGTCCTCATAAAGTAATTTTTCTCAAGAATGATAAATCCCAAATGATCTGATGTAGTATAGTAAGAAAATTACATTCCTGCAAATAGTGATTTTGATGGTTTTCGTTTGGGAACTCTTTTTCTCGTGCAAAATGGTCACAATGACTAGTCAACTGCATATACTCGGTTTGTGGGCTTCATCAAAATAAATAAAAGACTGAAATTGCTGCTGGAAACATCAATAACCTTCGGATTACTTTGCAGTCAACAGAAAGCATACCATCTTTGGTGTCTGAGATCTCCCCACTGAAGTTACTATAACTCAAGCGTAGTACTTGCCCAATGCAGAAACAGCTCAAGTTTTTCAAGAATTCGCCGTCTCATGAATTCTTATAGACATCAAGGAATCTAAGCCAGTGATAATGTTCAACGATAACACGGGAATGTCCCTTGGAGACAATTATTGCTCGAATCGAGATTTTTCAAGTTTGCAACTATCAGGACATCGGACTCGGAATGAAGAAGTAACCCCGCTTGAAATTGCCTGTTCATATCTACCAAGTTTTTCATTATGGGAGAAGTAAACTACGTGATCAAAACTACTGAGTCTTAAAACTCATTTGTCCAAATCGACTTAACCAATAGAATCCTCTGTGGGTAGCTTATTGTATTGATTTAAAACGTATCGAGTTTTTTTTTCCTTTCTTAACTTCTTTTGTAAAGTGCACCAGCGAGACAGTAGAGTTAACAGCCGAGTTCTTGGTCTATTTATAGAAATGGATGAATAATAGACGGTCAAGCCTTCTTGATGTGGATGCTGATTCTGAAGACTTTTGGGAGATTTCTTATCAAGCAGAAATCCGAACGCGAGGCCGGCCTGGAAACTTGCTGCCAGTGATGAATAGGTGAGAATTTTCGATCCAGGAGGAGTGATGTGCATAATATTTCAAGTTCCCAGTGTTTGAAGGGATTCTTCCGCTCCAATAACTTCGAGAGAGCACAAATTCTGATGGCCATTGAGCATAGTCAATTCTCATGTATTTGTCCGTCTTATCTGTCTACTGAAAAATCAGCAACGGAAAAGAAATGTCAAAGCCTCCGCAGGAACATTTGGTAGGTTCTGTTAGCATATAAACATGGCCCTGGCCCCTGTGTAGGAGAAATAGTACGTCCCACTTGACCAATGATCGATACCTCTTCACCAATTAGGCAAGAAGTTGTTTAAATCAGTGAAGAATCCTTCCTGAAATATTATTCTCTACAAAGCTTAAGAACTGGAGATTGTTTAGTTGACACGTGTGTCGGTGATCTGAGATCAACCAATGCCAAATTAGAAAGATTAGGCAAGAATTTGTTGTGATGGCTGCAGATGGCAAAGAGAATTCAAAATGCCTCAGCTGCAATTATCACGAGGAAGCAGCAATGCTCGGAAAGGCCACATCTTTCATTCAGTAATTCAGCCTCTGAACATATTTCCGAAGAGATGAACCAGATGGCATTAGATGAACTGACAGGGAGTCAATCGGGATTTTCAGCTGAGATGTCACTGTTTGACATCAACGGAATGGACATTTGCCTTCGAAGCCATCTCAGAAACTCTGGACCGACTTTGCAGCCCGACATGTCAATTAAATGATTTGCGAAGTGATTAGATGTATAGACATCAAGGAATCTAAGCCAGTGATAATGTTCAACGATAACACGGAATGTCCCTTGGAGACAATTATTGCTCGAATTGAGATTTTTCAAGTTTGCAACTATCAGGACATTGGACTCGGAATGAAGAAGTAACCCCGCTTGAAATTGCCTGTTCATATCTACCAAGTTTTTCATTATGGGGAGAAGTAAACTACGTGATCAAAACTACTGAGTCTTAAAACTCATTTGTCCAAATCGACTTAACCAATAGAATCCTCTGTGGGTAGGTGGTTGCACATTTCTGAGAGCTTATTGTATTGATTTAAAACGTATCGAGTTTTTTTTCCTTTCTTAACCTCTTTTGTCAAGTGCACCAGCGAGACAGTAGAGTTAACAGCCGAGTTCTTGGTCTATTTATAGAAATGGATGAATAATAGATGGTCAAGCCTTCTTGATGTGGATGCTGATTCTGAAGACTTTTGGGAGATTTCTGATCAAGCAGAAATCCGAAGGCGAGGCCGGCCTGGAAACTTGCTGCCAGTGATGAATAGGTGAGAATTTTCGATCCAGGAGGAGTGATGGGCCCGTAAACGAATCCAGGAAGCTCATTTAGAGTGCTATGCATAATATTTCAAGTTCCCAATGTTTGAAGGGATTCTTCCGCTCCAATAACTTCGAGAGGGCACAAATTCTGATGGCCATTGAGCATAGTCAATTCTCATGTATTTGTCCGTCTTATCTGTCTACTGAAAAATCAGCAACGGAAAAGAAATGTCAAAGCGTCCGCAGGAACATTTGGTAGGTTCTGTTAGCATATAAACATGGCCCTGTGTAGGAGAAATAGTACGTCCCCCTTGACCAATGATCGATACCTCTTCACCAATTAGGCAAGAAGTTGTTTAAATCAGTGAAGAATCCTTCCTGAAATATTATTCTCTACAAAGCTTAAGAACTGGAGATTGTTTAGTTGACGCAGGTGTTGGTGATCTGAGATCAACCAATGCCAAATTGGAAAGATTAGGCAAGAATTTGTTGTGATGGCTGCAGATGGCAAAGAGAATTCAAAATGCCTCAGCTGCAATTATCACGAGGAAGCAGCAATGCTCGTAAAGGCCGCATCTTTCATTCAGTAATTCAGCCTCTGAACATATTTCCGAAGAGATGAACCAGATGGCATTAGATGAACTGACAGGGAGCCAATCGGGAATTTCAGCTGAGATGTCACTGTTTGACATCAACGGAATGGACATTTGCCTTCGAAGCCATCTCAGAAACTCTGGACCGACTTTGTAGCCCGACATGTCAATTAAATGATTTGCAAAGTGATTAGATGTAATGGACAACTCTGTCGGACCCCTGAGATTCACCGAGTGGAGTTCTCTCTTGGATGCCCGAAATATATCCTTATAAAGTTGTTGACCTCAATGGACTGCCGGCGATTTGCTGAAGACTGATAAAAGCTTTTCAAATTTTCACCTTATAGCTTATTAATGGATTATCCAGCAAGCTAAGATGCCAGATGTTGTCAATTATCCCTGCAAGATCAAGGAATGCAAGACTGAGAGAAGTGAAATTGAAATGCAGAGAGTAAAAAATTTGTTCTAGTAGTTGCCAACATTGCAGAGAAGGAAGCATGTTGATGGAAGGCTACCGATCCTCGGCTTTCGAAAGGCCAACACCAGATAGACACAATTAATTCAAGCAGAACAATTTCGACATCCATTGCAACTCGGCTAGTTCTTGAGCAAACCCAGATCGTATATATTGGTGAGGTCCAAGTAGTGTAAGTTGGAAAGGTTGCGGAGTTGAGAAATTGTTTCCATAAAAAACTGCAAAGAAGAGATTGTACTCCAGTCCATCTGGTGAACAGAGGAACTCGGGGAGTGTTACCTCCCAAGCTGCACTTATATGAAGGGAAGGATGTTGTTCTTGTGTGGTACTTGATAGGAAAAAGTCAGAATCATTGACTTAAATTTTCGACCGAGCTATAGTGAAAAAGTGATCACATATTAACCTGAAAATTTCGTTTTCTGTATAGAAAATAACAAATGTAAAATAAGCTAATGTTCCGTGATTCTAAATTTGAACGGGGTCGGTAAGTTTCAAATTGTGCTAGTAAGAAAAATGTGATCGGTAAACTATATGGCCAGTTAGATATTCATTAGCTAGTAACCAATAATGATTTTATCAATGTCGAATTCAAGAGTGGATTATCAACTACATTGTTAGTAAAATACTAGCAAAATAATAAATTTACCGATGTTTAATTCAATAGTTGATAAACTACTTTCGAAGTTCTAAAAGGGGCTCCGTCGGTAAATGGTAAGTTATCAATGAGATAATAATTTTACCACTAAGAATTTCAATAGTAGATAATCGATCATTTTCATTTGTAACATTATATGCTTGGTTAGTGTTTTTTGTAAATTACTATTGTCAAATTCCATGGTAGATTATCAATTGCTTTTAAAATTTAAAGTGGGTAAGTAATATCACTATGAAATTCAATTATAGATTATGAACCGCTTTTATTGTCCAATGTTTGCCCAATTAGCTGTTAGTGGGGATGATCATTGAGGAGGCCCAGGTAGGACCTTACAATTGTGCCTAATTTTTTTTTTTTTTTTTTTTTTGCAGGGGGAACCAGCTTGCACCGACAGTGCGCCGTAAACCCCCCGGTGACGCTAGCGGGGAAACCACCACCCCGACGTCACGCTTAAGTCACCATGTAGCTAAGATTGCCTCCCTGCTTCGCAGAGGCTTCGAATCTTGGCCTCCACCGGGGAGGGCCAAGGATCTACCATCCACGCCACCTCGGTCGGTGGTATCGTGCCTAAATTTTTGCCCAAACATACCCACCAAAACATTTATGCACAAATCTTCCGGTCAGGTCGGGTTAGGCCAAGATTTCTCACTAAATGCCCTTGCTCAAGCCTAACAAAAAAGTCTCACGCCCTCATGGTTCTGGCCACATTGATTTCGGCGGCTCGTGGATAACCAGGCGAATGATCGGGTTTAGTTTTCAATAAGGTATCAACAAAATAATTATTCTGCCACTACGGAACGTCACTAAATACATTATTATCTATTTATAATATTAAACAAGCGGCATAAAAAGTTACCTCAGAATTTAATAACTTATATTTGAAAATAGAAATGTGGTATAAATCACCAGCATGCATGACAATTGCATGGCTATTGTAAAAGGTAACTAGCAAGATGACGTTGTAGTGTGACGTAGTGTGACCTGGATAAAAATTTTCATTAGAGGGCCAAAAAATAGAAGAGGGTGTTAAGTTCCATTTCTTAACAACAAAATGTAACTTGACAGATGCAGCTGGGATGACATGGATTTTAAGTCAATTAATCTAGAATTTCGGCTCATCAAGATGTACCATGCATCATTTTTTTCATTAAACACATGGTTGATCTTGTATGACTGTAGAAAAGAGAAGAACAATTAAGGACAACTCCTTTGTTAATTACTTGAAGCTTCTATAGCAATCTTCCACCATCATGAAGATCGGATTAACCCCCTTTGGACGGATGAGCTCATCTTACTATTGCGGGCGAAATGCCGCAAAATCCCTTGAATGAGGAACAAAGCAGGTTTTGAGCTAAATAAATGTGAAAGAAAAATGTATAAATGCCATGTTTACTATTTGCACAAATAAAATGTCACCACGATATCAATAAACGTCTCTAATCATTTATCAAATAAACAAGTTTACTTGTGGCAAATAAATTGCCAAATTGATGACAAAAAATGTTCATAAGTAGAAACTCAAGAGATAATGTACTTATAACCTAGATTAAGTACTTTATGGGGCATTGCAAAGTGCCCGCAAAAGATCATTAGATGCATATTATCATGGGAGTCTTAGAAGTGACACTAGTCCTGTGTTGCAAATGATCAATTTTGTTGTAGTGGTCCGTGGTCCCTCATGCGCACCGTGCTTTAACGAATTTTTATTATTGAGTCGAAATATAAAATATCACAACCATCCAAGTCAAGATATGCTTCTTCTTTTTTCTTCTTCATTTTTTGTCATACTCTAACTCTTCTCTTTCTTTTACTTTGCTTTTTTGCTGGATGTGGAAATCGAATCCAGTACTTGAAATTAAATATTTTCACCCTAAGCCAAGATCGGCAGAGAAACTAAGGGCGTTTGGTTGTGTTTCGTTTAAAATTGTTCCAGGAACAAAAATAGAAAAAGTATTTCTGTTCCTAGGAACAATTTTTGAACAAAAATACGCGTTTGGTAAACTTGTTCCGGAAATAAAAATAAACAAAACATGTTTGGTAAATTTGGATAATTTTTTTATTTCTTTTATTTTTCTATTTTTTTCTTATTTTTCCTTTTTTATTTTTTTCTTTTTCATTTTTTTTCTTCTTTTGGCCGGTCGCCGGCCAAGGCCTTGGCTCGCGACCGCCGGCGAGGGCCGAGCTCGCCTGCGGCGGGCGAGGCGCGGCCTCGCGGCCACCGCGCGAGGCCGAGGCTCGCCGGCCGCCGGGCGAGCTCGCGCCTCGCCGGCCCGGGCGAGCTCGAGGCCGGATCTCGGGCGAGATCGAGCTCGCCTGTTTCCGGGCGAGATCGAGCTCGCCCAGCCGGGCGCGAGGTCGGCCTCGCCGGATCAAGGCGAGGCCGAGCTCGCCCTGCCGGCGCGAGGTCGGCTCGCCCCTACGGCGAGCGTCGGCCTCGCCGGGCCGGCGAGCCTCGCAGGTGGCTGGGCGAGGCCGCCGGCCTCGGCCATGAAAGAAGAACAAGAAAATAAAAAGAAAAAAAAAAAAAGTGTTTCGATTTGTGTTCCGACAAGAAAAAAAACACAAAATTTGTGTTTCTTGTTTCTTTTCTTTTTTTTGTTCCCTTGAACAAAAAGAACAAAAAGGAACAAAACGCACACAAACGCGTTTATGTTCCTTTTTGTTCCTGTGAACAAAAACAGAAAAACTGTTTAAAAACAAAAAAGAAACGCAAACAAACGGGCCTAAGATCTACGACATTTCAATTCAACAGCCGAAAGATTGCGAGGACACGGATGCCTATAAGAAACCCTAGATTGACCCATGATGAAGTTGGTCTCTTAGGGCGCGTTTGGTTGTGTTTTACGTTTAAAATTGTTCCGGGAACAGAAATAGAAAAAGTATTTCTGTTCCGGGGAACAATTTTTGAACAAAAATACGCGTTTGGTAAACTTGTTCCGGAAATAAAAAAATAAACAGAAACATGTTTGGTAAATTTGGATAATTTTTTTATTTCTTTTATTTTTTCTATTTTTTTTCTTATTTTTCCTTTTTTTCTTTTTTCTTTTTCATTTTTTTTTCTTCTTTTGGCCGGTCGCCGGCCAAGGCCTTGGCCGGCGACCGGCCGGCGAGGGCCGAGCTCGCCAGCCGGGCGGGCGAGGCGCGGCTCGCGGCCACCGCCAGCGAGGCCGAGGCTCGCGGCCGCCGGGCGAGCTCGGCCTCCGGCCGGGCGAGCTCGAGGCCGGATCTCGGGCGAGATCGAGCTCGCCTGGGCCGGGGCGAGATCGAGCTCGCCCGCCGGCGCGAGGTCGCCCGCCTTGATCCGGCGAGGCCGAAGCCGCCTGGCCGGGCGGCGAGCCGCGGCCTCGCCGGCCACCGCCTGTGCGAGGCCGAGCTCGCCCGGCCTACGGCGAGTCGGCTCGCCGGGGCCGGCGAGCCTCGCCGTGGGCCGGGCGAGGCCGCCGGCCTCGTTGGCCGGTCGCCGGCCGGCGGCGACCGCCTCGGCCATGAAAGAAGAACAAGAAAATAAAAGAAAAAAGAAAAAAAAAAGTGTTTCTGATTTGTGTTCCAGAAACAAGAAACACAAAATTTGTGTTTCTTGTTTCTGTTTCTTTTTTGTTCCTGGGAACAAAAGAACAAAAAGGAACAAAAACGCACACAAACGCGTTTACGTTCCTTTTTGTTCCCATGAACAAAAAACAGAAAACTGTTTAAAAACAAAAAAAGAAACGCAAACAAACGGGGCCTTAATGCCGCAGGGGATTACACGAAAAAGACGCTGCAGCTTCGGAGGAGAACAGGGGATCCATCGCCTGCCTTTGTCGCGACTCCAAGGGGCGTATTGTTGATGGCTTCTCCAAGCTGGTTGCGGCTTCTACTGCAGAACAACAGGCGGAGGCCATGGCACTTTTTGAAACCCTAGAATTTCTGTCTTCCAGATCTGAGTTAAAGATGCAAGTACATTCTGACTGCCTATCCCTCGTGCAAAGCGTTCTGGAGACAACCGAAACAAGCTGGCAAATTCAGGGCATCGTGGACCGGATCAAGGCCAAGCTGAAGGAGTTTTCTGGGCTTTCTCTGGCCCATTGCAGCAGGGAGTCTAATAGGACAGCATATTGGCTTGCAAAAGCTCAAAGATGTAATTGTTTTCCTAGTAATTGAATAGCTAATCCCTGCCCGGCCTATTTGATTTGTTATGCGCCAATGTTTTTGATGTATTTCCTCCAAACTTGGCTAAGTAAATTAATAGCAACCGTATTTTCGATAAAAAAAAAAAAAAAAAAGTTGGTCTCTTAATAAAATTTTTGATGTCTTTTGACTAGTCTTACCGCTGTGGGTCCAGCTTCATCCATCATCTCTACCTCCTAGGTCCTATCATAGGGTTGTGGAAATTTTTTTAGGTCGATCAAGTCCTAAAAGGTGGCTCGATATATATATTCCACTTATGACTTGTCAGTACCTTTTATTTTTATTATTATCATATTTTTTTTATGATCCAAGAACCGACTACCTAAACTCGAGGCGACACTAACGCAGGGACCCACCTCCCACGGCACCGCACTTAAGTCGTGCAATTGCATACACTGTAACTCGAACCTCCTCCAAACAGGATGGGAGAAATGCCCGAACCAACGTGCCCACAGCGGAGTGGGTAGCACCTTTTATTTTTTCATCCATTCCACGATTCAAAACTCCCACTTCTGTGACTTGACTTTTATTTGGCGCGGATGTAGCTACTGATATGTAGATTGATAATATCCTTTATTTTTTAAACTTGTTTTAAGATTCTTCATATTCTAATTTTAAAAAATAAAATTACTCTAGTTAAGCAAATCCAGGCAAAAACTTTAATCGAAAAGTAGTTACTCAACAAAATTATAAAACCTGACGTGTCTTTGAACTTTATTATAGAAGTCGAAAGTTTTCGTCCAGAAAATTTGAAAAGATCACGTAAGAAATGATCTAAATAAAGTACTTTATGGGGTACACAAAAATCACCGATGTACTTTACTGCAACAATCATCATAAGTGACGCCATTCATGTCTCATGTATGTCCAGTTTTGTTGAAGTGATCTGTGGTCTTTTGTGCACATCATGTTTCATTTAGATTTTAATTATCGAGTCGCAAAGCAAAATATTATAACCAAATTCTGTCGAACGATTGAGATCTATTCCACCCAACGGCAACCGAACGGCAAAAAATTGCGAGGTCACGGATGGCCTCGTGAAACCATAGACTCGCAAATCTTTTAAAATTTAGTGGTTGTTATTAATTTCTTTTGAAATTTAAAGTGGGCCCAGTTACAGGTTAGTAAGTATATTAATAAAGTAATAACACTACCAAATTCAATTATAGATTGTGAACCGCTTTTATTGTACGATGTTTGGCTGTTAGTGGGGATGATCATACAGTAGGCCAGCCAGGACCTAAAAATCGGGCCTAAATTTTTGCCCAAACAATCCTTCGAACCAGGTTGGGTTAGGCCATTCTCAATAAATGCCCTTACTATGTCCTAACCAAAAAGTCGGGGTGGGACCAGGCTGACTTGGGCGGCCCTGTGGGCAGCCAGGCGAATGATCGGGTTTAGTTTTTGGTAAGGTATCAACGAAATAATCATTATACCACTATGGAGCATAACTAAATACGTTATTATCTACGTACATAATTCAACAAGCGGCATAAAAAAACTTATCTCGGAATTTAGTGACTTATTTTTGAAAATAGAAATGTGGTATAAATCACCCGCGTGCATGCCAATTTAATGAAGGTTGGCATGGCTATGATCCATTCATAGAGTTTATCAATGCAAAAGGTAACTAACGTGAATAAAAATTTCATTAGGTGGCCAAAAAATAGAAGAGGGTGTTAAGTTCCATTTCTTAATAACAAAATGTAACTTGACAGATGTAGCTGGGATGACATGGATTCTAAGTCAATCAATCTAGAATTTCGGCTCATCGAGATGGACCATGCATCATTTTTTTCATTAAACATATAGTTGATCTTGTATGACAGTAGAAAAGAGAAGAACAATTAAGGACAACTCCTTTGTTAATTACTTGAAGCTTCTATAGCAATCTTCCACCATCATGAAGAGCGGAACAACCCTCAGGACCGATGAGTTCATCTTACTATCACGAGTGAAATGCCGCAAAACCCCTTCAATGAGGAACAAAACAGGTTTTAAGCTGAAAGAGTGTGAAAGAAAAATTTATAAATACCAAGTTTACTATTTTCACAAATAAAATGCCACCACAATTTTGAAAAAGACGTCTCTAATTGTTTTTCAAATAAACAAATTTAATTGTGACACAAATAAATTGCCAAGGCGGTGACAAAAAATGTCGTCAATTTTTGTTGAAAGAAGTTATATAGTAGAAACATCAAGAGATAATCTAACAATGACCTAAATTTAGTATCTTATATGGGCATTTCAAAGTGCCACAAAAGATCACTAGATGCATCTTGCCGTGGAAGTCTCATAAGGGACACCGGTCCTATGTTGCGAATCGCCAATTTTGTTGAAGTGACAAGTATCAACATGCCTTGATAGATTTTCACTATGGGGTTGAAATGTAAAATATCACAACCATCCAAACTAATAAATGTTTTTAGGATAAGTCTATTAGAAATTCTTAAACTTATGACTAAAGTGTAATTAAGTTATAAACTTTCAAAAAGTATAACAAAGTCCTAAAACTTATCAAATTAGTCTAATCAAATCCTTTAGTTGATTATACTTTTTGAAAATTTTATGATTCAATTGTTTTTTATGACAAGTTTTAGAACTTGATAGAATTTTTAGAAGTTTTAAAACTTAATTATATTTTCATGATAAATTTTGAGACTTAATTAAATTTTTTGAAAATTTCTAGATTCGATTGCATTTTCATAATAAATTTAAGGACTTCTGATGTACTTATCTTCATATTTTTTGTTGTCATATACTTTCTCTTCTCTCTCTTTATGACTTTTACTTTCTCTTTTTGCAGAACATGGGAGATGAACCTAATACTTGAAACTGCATGTCTCCACCCTAAGCGAAAACCTATAGAATAATTAAGATCTATGACATTTCAATCTAACAGTGAAAGAGTGCAAGGGCATGGATATCTACAGAAAACCCAAAATTGACCCATAACAAAGTTGTCTCTTGGGTTGCGCATGACAACGCTTATGTTTCAGGGAAGAGTTTTTTTTTTCAGAAATAATTCTTTTCTATTTCTATTTCGAGGAATAATTTCTGAGTAAAAAAAACTCGAAAATTTCTAGAAAAAGAATAGAAATGCATTTGGTAATGCAACAATTTCTTTTTTGTATTTATTCAATTTTTATTCTTGCTAACGGATCGCTGCCGCCGCCCGTTGTCGCCACTGCACGACCACCGGCTGTTGACCGTCATCGCCGACCACTGCCACAAGCCCATCGACCACTGACGACCACTGGCCGCTCGGCCACTCAACGGCCAGCTGTAGTGCAGTGGCGGCAGCAGGCGGCGGCATTCGGTGGCGGCGACCGACGACCAACGGTGGTGGCCGGTGGTGAGCGATGGCTCCAGGCGATTGATGGTAGCCTTGGCAAGAAAGAAAAATAAAAAAGAAAATTAACTTATTTCTAAAAATTATTTCCGAAAACAAGAAATAACTTTTTTTTTTCTCGTTCGCTCCAAATCTATTTCCGGGTTAACTTTCTATTCTCGAGAATAGAAAAACAACTTAGCGTTACCAATGGATTTTTGTTCTTTTATCAAAAGAACAGAAATCATGAGAAACAGAAACATTCTCGTGCGCTACCTTGATAAACCTTCTGATGTCTTTTGACGAGTCGACCTGCTGAGGGTCCCAGCCTCATCCATTATCCATGCCTCCCAAGTCCTCCTGATATTGACTTATGTCTGTCTGATATTGAATTGTGAGCACCTTCTATTTTATTTTATTTTATTTTTTGTCTTTTCCACATTTCAGAACTCCCAGTTCTGTGACTTGACTACTGATATGTAGATTTATATAATATTCGTTATTTTTTAACCTTGTCTTAATCTTCACCATTTTTTAATTTATAAAAAATATAAAATTACTCTTTTAAAGCAAATCCAAGCAAACACTTTAATCGAAAAGCAGTCACTCTATCAAAATTATAGAACCTCATTTGTTGCGTTTCAAATTTATAATGGTAGTTGAAATTTCTCATCTAGCAAGTCTAAAAACATCATATAACAAATGACCTAAATAAAGTACTTCACGGGGAGTGCTTAAAAAAGATCACTGGATACATCTTACAGTGGTAGCCATCATAAGTGATGCCATTCACATCTCAAGTATGGCCAATTTTGTTGAAATGATCTTTTGTCTCTCGTGCACATCGTGTTTTAATAGATTTTAATTATCAGATCAAAAAGCAAAATATTACAAACAAAATTGTCAAATGGGTTGAGATCCAACGGCAAAAGATTGCGACGGCAGCGATTGTCCTGGAAAACCTTAGACCTACCTAGGATGAAGTTGGTCTTTCTATAAACATGTTGATATTTTTTGAACAGCCTTACCGCTATGGTCACCATCTCGTACATCATGTATACCTCCCAAGTCCAAAATGTCATGGCAAGTGGTGGAATATTTTGAGCCGCCGGGATTGAAACTCTGCTGGTGTTTTTGTTATGAAGCTCTTGTTTGATGTGATTTATAAATGTCACCCTTGGGAGCAGAAAAGGAAAGCTTTTACCTAGAAAATCTTGAACTCTATCTGTTTTCATGTCCAAAATAATTAAAATAAAGAGTCTAGATTTAAGTTAGTGTCCTATGAACTTTTTAACACATTTTATTTTTGAGAAAATATCACCAAAAACTTTGAACCATATATAGTGATATCGATATCTAAACCTTTTTTTGTATCATCGAAACTCCCAAACTTACATTGGTGTAATAAACATATATTTATCTATCATAAAAATCTCTAAACTTTGCTCATTATGACACTAATGCCTACACTTTTTTTTTTTTGCGTCATCAATATCCTAAACTTGTACTAATGTGATAAATATTTAGGATTTTTTTTTGTCACACTAAGACAAGCTTGCCAAAAAATATTTGAGGTATAGTTTAAAATTTGTTATGACACGGTAAATATTTTGGGTATTAATATTATAACAATCATAATTTAGGGTTCTTTGTGATATTAATCTCTTATTCTTCTCCTTCTTCTTCTCCTTCTTCTCTTCCTCCTCCAAATATCGGGACCAGTTGCAAGACTTGACTTTTATTTGCGACGGATATAGTTACTTTCAATATATATTTTTACATATAAAATTTTCATAATTTTTTTAACTAATCGTAACGTTCTTCATTTTCACCTTTTAGAAAAAAATATATATAATCTCTCTTTTTTGAGCAAATCTACACGAACACCTTAATCAAAAATCAGTCTCGCACCAAGAAAACTGCACACGTCTATCGAATTCATGCTAGAACTCAAAAGATCTCGTCCAAAACAAATTTCATATTAGAAAATATATTTTCAAGATAGACTTATGAGAAAAAAAATTTCCTATTTAGGTTGAAAACTTTTTCCTATTTAGGTTCTGACATCGCGAGATCATTTGTCATCACTTACTAAGACATTCGGTTCAAAAAATGGTTGACCCTGACGACACGGATTCAAATTTATTAGACACATGACACGAATCCAATTATAAATTTATATTGAAACCACATTTGATGTGTTCTAGGTATACGCGCCCATTGAAGGGAAAAATTAAGTGATTCGGATTTTTGTTGAAAAAGCACCATAAGCAGAAATGTAGGGAGATCATGTAATGAATGACCTAAATTAAGTAGTTCATGGCGGGCATTTCAAAGTGCTGCCAAATATGGCCAAACGCATCTATTAATTGCGGTCATCATATGTGACGTCGGTCATGTATTGCGTATGACAAATTATGTTGTATTGATAAATAAATTAAGGGTAAGCAACATGGACTGATAAATAAATCAAGTCAGGATCGCTTGTATTAGATTGGCCAATTGTAGATTGTTCTCGGAGACATTGGTTCAATTCCCGATTATATAAAATTGGAACATGTGATTTTCAATCTAATTCCTAGTTCCCAAAGGGGGAGAGGGAAACTAGACCACCCAGACCAAATTGAAAATTTTTTAATATTTTTATTATTTATTAATTCTCACGCAAATTTCTTTCCCTTCCCTTCTCATGTGTCCCACTCTCCTCTCTCCTCTTTTCCTAGTTCCGTGGGTATATAATTCATAAATCAACCACTCTATTGGATCGCCTTGGAATCAGATCAGACAAGTCCAATCCTAGGACTAGGTAGTCCAATCTGGTCCTTCGAATCCGATTCTTGATTTTTGGGTGGGACCGGACCGGACTAAAAACCACTCACTCCTAAAATAAATCCCCTCTCATGCATTATATAACTCAACATATTTTCACTATTAGGTCGAAAAGCAAAACTACCCACCCTTCCAAATCGAGATGCATTGAATGATTAAGATTTTGTGGCCTAAGCATAGATGTCCACAAAGGACCACGGACTCACCCACGACGAAGTTGGCCTATTGATAAACCTTCTGATTTTTCTTTATTTTTTGGCTAGTCTTTTTGCTGAGTTCACTATACCTTCAAAGTCCTAAAGATGTCATGGGCTTCGTGCTCGTGGATGCTTAAAATCTTCTTACAAAAGTGGAATATTCGGAATCACCGGGGGAAGCAAAAGATTCAACGAGCCGACGAAGCACCTTCCGTAAATGCCCCCACTCTTTTTACTACTAAATGGAGCTTTTGGAGGGTAAAAAAGACACACAAGAAAAGGAAAATGCTCCTTTCTATTTTAAGATAGACACTCTTTTATTTCATTTGTTTTTACGCCAAATATAAACATACAAGGGGTCCACATTTAAGTTTGTCCCGTTTGACATGACTTGTGATCACATTTTCTTTTCATATATGACAAGAATAGAGCAATTGATATTTAGATCCGCATACGATATTTCCATGATATTCTACGCTTATTGTAATCTTTCCCGACTTCTCTAATTTCGCAAATACACAAGATTAACCTTTTTAAGCGATTCCAAACAATTACACGCCTTTCAAATTTAACATGCCGACTCAAATTCCCAAGACAGATTTATGAAGGAGATCGTGTTCCTATATCCATGCTCGGACCAGACGTTGCAAGGTCAGGACGCGAGTGTCCGCCTGCAGTAGATGGAGTAATTATACGATCATGACTGCAGCCTTGTACGACGGGCATTCAGATTAAACAGGCGTGCGGCGCGTGTTGGATTGACACGAAAAATATCATGTCACGAAGATCGATTCCTACGACTTTTTGGCTCAGCCGCACGTGAGTCATGCGGGGCATTTGCATGGAAAAAACAATATAGGCAGGCGGATTCGTGAGTACGCGGAGTCCTCGTGGAGTGTCGTTAAGGCATGCCGTCGAAATCATAAGTAGGACACGAAACGCACGCCATCATGAGACAGCCGAAAGTGTGAAGCTAGCAGAAGACAGGTCGCCGCTCTCTCTCTCTCTGTGGCTTGCTGGGTGGGCGGGCGGCGATGGCCACGAATCAGCCGGTCGGGCCGCCGGAGGCGGCGGCGGCGGCCGCGTTGGAGATCGGGGTAGAGTCCGGTCGCGGCCCGCGGGGTCGTCATCGTCTGGACAAGGTACTGTCTGTGTTTGTTTGCGCGGACGCTTTTTCTTGGATACGGGTGTCTCTGTTTTTGTCTTGTCTGTGCGGGAAACTCGGAAAGTTTGAGTCTTTCGGATTCTGAGTGGGACTGCCGTGGAGAAAAGGCGAGGCCTTTGCGATTTCCCATCGTTGTTGTGAATGCTTTGGTTTCCGAAAGAAAACATTACATGCGTCAAGCATATTTGTGAGAAATCCTCCTCTTTCGAACGCCGGGCATTCCATGTGTATGTGAACGTCAAAGAGACTCCGCGCAGAAGCTACTAACGTAAGAAATATAAGCAGAATAACCAGATCAGAGAGTGTTAAGAACCGGAAACTTGGACTTCAAAGCTCAGATATCATGTGGAACAACTGTCTGTGCAGAAAATGTCAATTTTTTGTGCATCAATCATGACACCCTTTGCTGTGTAACAGCTAATAAGCATGTAACCAAGTCTTTGGCCATGAAAGTTGCTGCGGTTGAACCTAGTTTACTGCTTTTCTTCCTGATTTTTGGTCTTTTATATATTTTGGAATTTGTTATTGCGCTATTTGAATTATGCCTTAACAATTTAATGATCAGTCAGATGTTCTGAGTAAAGATAGTGTTTGAAACAGGGGAAGGGAAGAGGGGCTACTCTGATACTTGCCTACAAGACACTCGGGGTCGTGTTTGGAGGCCTAGTAACATCTCCCCTATACGTGTACCCGTCAATGCCACTAAAGTCTCCAACAGAAGAAGACTACTTAGGGATCTACAGTATCATGTTTTGGACGCTCACCCTCATTGGTGTTGTAAAGTATGCGGGAGTAGCTCTCAAAGCTGATGATCAGGGCGAAGGTCAATACGAGACCCTAATAATGTTTTTGATTTAGTTTGGTTTGTATTATATTCATTTCTTGCATTTGCTTTGCTAATTCTACTGGTTCCCACATACTCTAGTCCACTCTGTAGCTCCTTCTACACACACCATTGCACATTGTTCTACAATTCTAAAACCAGTCTAATTGAAAAAGTGGTATTTGGAGTTCTGCACGTGGTTGTTGCCCCCAAGAATTTAAAATTGGTGACACGTGATGGCTCGAAAGCTGTTTTGGAGTAGTTGTCTCTCTTGAAGCTCTAGATTTGTACAGTAGTACCCCTTTGTTTTTTTATAGAGAGCTAGGTAAAGTATTTTGAGTCATCTCCTTCATGGTTCTACTCTACTTTTTGCTGAAAAGTACACTACCAAAGAGAGAATCACAACTCCAGCTGAGTGAACAAGAAAATGCTAGCAGGAGTGACACCTGAAGGAAGGTTTTTTGAAATTGAAAATAGTAAAACAATTTAGAAATCTTATGACCTGCAAAATGGTTATGTTTATTATAAGTGGACTTTACAATTTCCTAGAGCATTGTGGTTTAAGCCGTTAACGATGCTGAGTAGTTTAGAGCCACTCCATGAGTCAGACAATTATTTGTTTGTGAACATATTGGATCTTTCTCTTGGTGGCACATTAAACAATGGAGATCCTTTTTAATGAAGAGTGTCTATTATTGTCATGTTGAAAGTATTTTATTGCAAATTCATGAAGTTGTCCAACACTGGGGAAACATTGCTAGTATGTCATTTCAAAGCTTTTTAATGTTTTAGAAGCAAGTATACTCCAGAGATTAAGTAAACCTACAACAAGCTTGGAGGTGTCTGATGATGTCACTTTTCCTTCTTCAATTTGGTCTTTGGACCTTTCTGATGGTCTTTTGGAAATTAAAATTGATTTCCCTCTCGTAATATGAGCTGTTATGTTTTTGATTGAGGAAGACAACTGCTATTGCAGGTGGGACATTTGCATTGTACTCGTTGCTATGTAGGAAAGTGAATGTTGGCATCCTCCATCCCAAACATGTAGAATTAAACTCTGGTGTTTCACAACATGGCTTGCCAGAGGGCACTGAAAAGCAAAGTAGGCTTGGAAAATTCTTTGAACAGAGCATAGTTGCGAGGAGGGTACTACTTTTTATTGCTATGTTGGGAATGTGTATGCTAATCGGTGATGGTATACTTACCCCTGCAATTTCAGGTTAGTCACCATCCCATTTTCCCCCATTGCTGAGATTTCTGCTTGGGGTTTTGAGTTTTTGACTTATTATATTTGTTGATAGTGTTATCGGCAATGGATGGAGTGAGAGCACCTTTTCCTTCTGTTAGCAAATGTAAGAATCTACAACTATCCATATTATTTTTATTTTTTCAAGGTGGGAAATTGTTAAGCCCATTAGATCCGCGTTATGTTTGAAGTGAATGAAAAAAGGATCCAGCATTCGTATGTTTACACATATTCACATTTTTTCAGCTTTGGTGGAAGCACTCTCTGCGATAGTTCTTATCGTTCTGTTCCTACTGCAAAAGTTTGGTACATCTAAAGTGAGTTTCCTCTTTTCTCCCATCATGGGAGCATGGACGTTGACCACCCCACTTGTAGGAATTTACAGCATCATAAAGCATTATCCGAGTATATTCAAGGCCTTGTCACCACACTACATTGTCCATTTCTTCCAGAGAAATGGCAAGGAAGGTTGGCTATTACTTGGTGGAACTGTGCTTTGTATTACGGGTGAGCTTACTGTTATTTTACGTTACACGAGCTCAAAGACTGACAGGTTTGCATTCTTGTGACTTGAATAGAAGCATGGATCTTTTTTTCATTTGAATCATTGTAGAGGGTAAGTATAGGAGTCATTAAGGAAATTTAGACTCTGATTTTATGGGTACTTCCAGGTTGTCAGGTTATATGGGGGCATTTCTGCAATTCTTAGGATTTTGTCAGGTTTTGCTGCTGTATTTTAACTGTTCATTGATCAGATGTATTACAAACAATGTGCTTCAAGATTTACAGAATAATTTCTGAATCCTTTGCTTGTTCCTGCAATTTACTTTGAGCTATAAACTTTGATGGCAAAACGAGTTTTACTGATACATTGCCCTGATTACTTAATAGTATATGGAGTATCCTTAGTCTTTACTGTTTAAATTTCACCAGAGTTCTATATTATGTAAAAGGATGGATTATGTCATGACACAATCTGAATCACCTATTCTAGTTTGTGTTCCAGTAGTTAGAGTCCAAATAATCTCTCTCTCTCTCTCTCTCTCTCCTCTCTCTCCCTCTCCCCCCCAAAAAAAAAAAAAAAAGTCAAGCGACTGATTGGACTGGGCCATAGTGGATTCAAACTTGCTCTCAGTACTCACTGATGCCTAATAATGAACTAAGTTTGCTTTGCGGATGTGCATTAAAATAAACCTGCTCTTCTGACAATAGGAAACACGGTACATTTGTGTCACTCTCTTTTATAATATCAGGTTCAGAAGCTATGTTTGCTGATCTTGGTCATTTCAATCGGGCCTCTATCCAGGTGAACCTTCCTCTCCCAAGCTCTTAGTGTTGATTCCTTTCCAACGTATCAGTCTAATGCCACTTTTCCTCAACAGATAGCATTTCTGTGTTCGATTTATCCATCGCTGGTACTAACATATGCCGGCCAGACTGCTTACTTAATTCGTCATCCTCATGATCATGATGATGGGTTTTACAAGTTCATTCCAGGATCTATATACTGGCCAATGTTTGTTGTTGCCACACTTTCAGCAATTGTTGCAAGCCAATCGTTAATATCAGCTACCTTCTCTGTAATTAAGCAATCCGTAGTACTTGATTATTTTCCTCGAGTAAAGGTGGTCCATACTTCCCCCAACAAAGAAGGCGAAGTTTACTCTCCAGAAATTAATTACATCCTCATGATCCTCTGTGTTGCTGTCATTCTTATTTTTGGAGATGGAAAAGATATCGGCAATGCTTTTGGTGGGTATATGATATCCTGAATTCTATATCATACAGCAACTATTTAAGCATGCCATTGCT
The DNA here is from genome assembly GCF_016545825.1 of Eucalyptus grandis. Taxonomy (NCBI): domain Eukaryota; kingdom Viridiplantae; phylum Streptophyta; class Magnoliopsida; order Myrtales; family Myrtaceae; genus Eucalyptus; species Eucalyptus grandis. Next base: position 44,076,412 of record NC_052618.1, read on the forward strand.
GCATTAGTGTCATCTTCTTTTCCAGGCAAAATCTGTGTGTGTGACCACTGGAGTAATGAAGATAAATTGTGAGGGTCTGCTTGGAGTTTTGCTTTTCAACTTTGTGCTTTTAGCATTTGAGATTTATTTTGTACTAAACACCTCAATTGTTTGAAAATATACTTTTATTGAGATTTAAGATCACCAAAGGTACTATGGAATTTTTGCAGAATCTGTCAAACTAAATATAAAAGTTTCTGGTTTTGGTGGGAAATTTAAATTAGTACTTTTTACTTAAGAAAGGCTTAAAAACGGTGCCCTGATACTGCTAATCTTTCTATAAAGATTTCGAAGGCAAGACGCTGAATATAAAATATGCTTAAGTGAGGCGCAGTAGCGTACTGAATGAAATTTCTTTACACTGTAAACCCAATCAAGCATTCACGATCTCTTTATTGAAACTAAGTGATGGCACTCTGTGAAAAAGTTGATCATAGCATTAATAATATTGTTTTTCTTTGGGTACATTTGATAATCATCTGGAAAGACCTTACTAACAACTAAGCATCTCTTGCAGGTGTTGTTGTCAGTCTAGTCATGCTCATCACCACTATACTCTTAACCCTGGTTATGATCATGATTTGGAGAACTCCCATGGTGCTGGTTGTGCTTTATTTCTGTGTATTCTTTGTGATGGAAGGTGTCTATGTCAGCGCTGTTTTCACAAAAATTCCTGAGGGGGGATGGATTCCTTTTGCCATATCTATTATTCTTGCCTTTATCATGTTTGGTTGGTTCTATGGAAGGCAGAGAAAGATGGAGTATGAGCTGACACGTAAGATAAACTTCAACAGGCTTGAGATATTGTTGTCTGAGCCTGGAATACAAAGGGTTCCTGGATTATGCTTCTTTTACACCAATATTCAAGACGGGCTTACTCCCATTCTTGGTCATTATATAAAGAACATGAGATCACTTCACAAAGTCACTGTTTTCACTACTCTTAGATACTTATTGGTTCCGAAAGTCGCTCCGCATGAGAGAATTGTTGTTAATAAACTGGGCCTCAAAGGAGTTTATGGATGTGTGATTCAGTATGGATATGCAGATTCACTTAATCATGAAGGAGATGATTTGGTCACTCAAGTTACCAATGCACTGATTGCGCACTTACAGACCTGCTCGAGTTTCTCATTGCCTGGCTCGCCAGTGGAAGTGCATCAAGAAGTTGCTGATATAGAAGAGGCGAAGCTTGCTGGTGTCGTACACATACGAGGGAAGACTAGGTTTTACATAACCAATAATTGTGGCTGGTTCGATAAGATTCTGCTTGGCTTCTATGAAGTCTTGCACAGTAATTGCAGGTCTGCACTGCCTGCCTTGGGGGTGCCATTGCCACAGCGTATTGAGGTCGGAATGCTTTACGAGGCATGAAAGCTGATGCGTCATTGCTAGTGGTTATGAATCCAACTTGGTCATTAAGTCCTCGCATAGATGGCTTCTGGTTCTGGGAACTTCCAATTGGAGGGAGAAGAAGCGGGTACTTAATAGGGAGTACTGTCAGATGAAGTTATAACTACTTACGTGTAAGTTTGTATCTACTTAAATACACAATACGTCTCAATTCAGCCTGTGTTCTGCTCTTATGATGATCAAATACCTTTTCTAGTGTTCTTCCCCCAAAAGTTGGGGTTGGACTGGAAGAATTGGAGTGCGGTTTGTGGAGTCTGGTGTTTTACAGTTTGTACGTGGAGAGTCTAATAAAGTTGGAACTTCTTGTAGATGGCGTTTTGGTTTTGGAATGAAAAAGGGGGAGACAATAGATGGATATGGAGGAAGTCCTGCATTAATGTACTTAAATCTATGTTCTGGTCCTCATCTATATGTTATTTTTCTCTGTTTTCTGATCTTCTTTGATCTACCGATCTCTTCACTTTTCATTTTGCATGATAACTTATAGAAACAAACCCAGTTTCTACTAATCACGTAGGCTTTGTTTATGCTTTTGAACCATTGTGCTTTGTTTAGTACCTTAACTTTTCTGCAAGATCTACTAATGGTCGTTCGATCAAGTTTTGTTCAATCCTTTTTGAGTCTCTCCACGTACAGCTTTACCTTGAGTCCCCTTCATGAAGTTTTATATCCTCATTCCGCATCTGAAGGGTCATTGTCACTTGACGGGCTGAGGGGTTACCAAAATACCCCATTTCCCTATCAAATCCATAACGAAAATACCACATTTCTCTTTCAATACATGCAGATTGAATTTTCTATTTTACTATTACATTAGAGATTTGGAACACCAAAATGAGTGTTCCCCATGTTCCAACATATAAGCATGTTATTTTCACCCAATATGTGCTTTACGATAATTGTTCGAAAATAAATTTCAAAATCTTTATGTGGTCACGCATCTTGATGTCTTATTCATGATTAAAGACTACATTAATTATATTTTTTTGACAGAACTTTAAAATATGTTCTTATTCCAACTAGACGACCAAAAGAAGCTTAGCCTTATCGTATCACATTCCTGACAAGGGACATTCCACTTCTCTTTTTTGTCCACCGACCAATTTTTAATTTTTACAAGCGATACGAGCGATCATTTTTAGGAAAATGTATTTTAAAAAATTTATTTCCTATGAAAGAAATGGAGTCTTATTATAGAATTGCTCATTGCACTGTGAATGCCACATACTTAGATGACGATGCACTTGCCGCAAATGTAACCTTTTCCTTTTTGGTAAATTGCAACGGATACAGGAAAAGGAAAATAGAAAACAACTTAAGATGGACAGAACACTCTTTTTTCTTTTCCCTCACAACATGAAGCGGAGTCCAAACACATCTCTTTTCAAAGGCTTCCATTGTTTACGATTTCCTTGATTGTCTTGACCATTTAACGCGTCGTGCAACGCACGACTTGGAATCTTTAAGTCGCTTTAGGTGGCCAGCGAAAGGAGGTTGGACTTTGAAAAGATGTTAATTTCCTCCTTATATTTTTCCACATTTTTGTGACTAAAAAAGATGATATCTCTTGAAGGAAGCGTGGTTTTACTATAATAAATGGAAGTTCTCGGGTACATGTTAAACAACAATGGTTTCCTACTTCTACAATAACTTCGTGCCTACACTCTTGCGTGCACTCTCTGTCATTCAAACCTTGGAATTCAGTCACCCCAATGCCTTAACAAATGTAAGCTGCATTGGCGCCGAGAGGGAAGCTCTTCTGAAGTTCAAGCAGAATTTCACCAATCCTTCGAGACATCTATCTTCGTGAACCAGCAAGCGTTGTTGCGAGTGGAAGGAGTCGAATGCAGCAACAAGACTGGTCACGTCTTGAAGCTTGATCTAATTGATTGCGGTCTAGGAGGTAAGATACATCTTGCTCTTAGCGAATTGAAGAATCTAAAGTATCTAGACCTCGGCTTCAACAATTTCAGTGGTCATCTACCCAATCAATTTGGGAATTTCAAAAATCTGGAATTCCTTTATCTTTGGGAGAAGAATGGTGCAAGTGCTATAACTTTTTTTTTGCTTATTTAAATGTCACATTGGAGTAAATTTGATCATTAGAGTGTCATTTCTAACAAATTATGCTAATTGGATTTTTTTTTTTATTGATTTCTCATCCGATGTGGATTTTTAAAAATTTATTATGAATTTTTTTTTTGAATTTTTTTTTTTAATTATTTTGCCTTTTTTAGGGCTGGTGACCCTTGTCAGCCCTTAAAAAAAAAGGCAAAAAGGAAAAAAAAAAATATTAAAAAATTATCCATGTCAACATCAACGAAATCACGTAAGACAACTAGCATCCACATTGGATTTTTCAACAAGGAAAATTGCTGATGTCACTCTAGTAAGCCAAAAAAAAAAGAGTTATGACACTCATATAAACACCATATGAAAGTTAAGGCACTTGTGTTATTCTTATCCCTTTATCTTTCATATAACTCAATTTTAGGTCATATTCCTACTGCCATAGGTCAATTATCATCTCTGAGATTTTTCGGCCTCTTAACAATTTGAGGGGAAACATTCTCAAAAGTATAGGGCGACTATATAATCTTGAGGTGATGGACTTTAGTAATAATCGATTTGATAGAGTTGTCAACAAACTTCACTTGGCAAATCTCACCAGCTTTACTTGGTTTATATTATGGTCGAACAAGTTTTTTATAAATGTTAACTCGTCTTGGGTTCCTCCTTTCCAAATAAATTTCATTTTCTTGTCAAGTTGCAAAGTGGGAGTAGAATTCCCAAACTAGCTTCAAACTCATAGGAACATTTAGCAGTTGCTCATGTCAAATGCTAGCATCTCAAGTAAAGTTCCCCATTGGCTACCTGACATTTTATTTAACATTAGAGATTTAGATCTCTCAAGTAATATGCTCAAAAGCAACATATTAGGAATTATTGGAAAAAAAGGCACCACATACAAAGCGATTGTCACTTTCTAGAAATAACATCACTGGTGACATTTCAAATTCATTATGCATGTTGCATAGTTTGTATTTTCTTGATCTCTCTGAAAACCAATTGTTTAGGAGACTTTGGCGATGTTGGGGGAAGTTGCTACATCATTTGCAATGGATTTCATTGGGAGACAATAAGTTCAATGGTCAAATTCCAAACTCTCTATGCAGTTTGGAGCATTTAGAACTTCTACACCTACATAAAAATGGCTTGAATGGAGTGCTTCTAAAATGTTTACTAAAGCTAGTTTGGTAATTCTCGATCTTAGTGACAATCTATTTACTGGTAGAATAGATAATCGACCTCGGGAGAAATTACTTCACCGGGGACATTCCTTTGCCACTACGTCAACTTCGTAAACTCTAGTATCATAGCCTAGCACATAACAATCTTTCTAGAGTCATTCCTCCTTGTTTAAGCAACTTCTCGCTTATGTGGGCCAATTCCACTGATACTTTAGATTTGGCTGGCCGGCGGGGGATTCCTATCATGGCTGATATAAAAAGAATATGCCTAGAATTCACCAGCTCGCTCCAATATTTATTTTCTATTAATCTCTCAAGTAACGCATTAGAAGGACAAATATTGGAAGGGCTAACTAGGCTTGCTCAACTTCAAAATTTGAACCTCTCCCAAAATAAGTTGATCAGCAAAATCCCTTTAGATGTTGGCAACGTGAGAGATTTAGAATCACTGGATCTATCCAAAAACAAACTATTAGGTGTTTATCCAATTTAGACTTTTTAAGTCGTTTGGATCTTTCCTTCAACAATTTATCCAGTCATCCTCCATCGAGCAATCATCTAAGCACTCTAGGTTATCAATCTATTTATTGTGGCAATAATGTGAAAATGCTAGTACTAACACCTAGAGGGGGTGAATAGGTATTTAAAAAGAACCTTGACAAATAAATACAGAAAAAATAAGTTGCGAGCAAAGTCTGAAAAAGGATTAGACTCTAATTAAACAATCCACCAGATTTCTATTGAAAATTTAGAATCATATAAGAGATGGAATAGATTTTTGCAAACTTAAAAAAAGTTACAACGGATAAAGCTGAAAAAAGTTAAGGGAAGAGAAAATTGCACACGAAATTTATAGTGATTTGGCTTAGATCAAGCCTATGTTTACTCTCCCATGCTAGCAGTCTTCTAGCTGAAATTCACTAAAGTATCAACAGAGAAGTACAATATTTCGAGGGCAAACATTTAGTGGAAGATTTATTTTTCCCTCACTAAGTCACTCTTCTTGTGATTTTCTCTCTTGAATACAATTTATAAGAGCTGTCATTGAAGAACAAGTAGTTGGAAAGGCTTCAAATTTTAGAATTTCAATTTTCATACACTATCTCAAATAAACTAAATAACCTCATTAAATATTCCTCCGTGCCTTACTAACCGTTAGCATTCTCCAAATGAATTTCTTCAAATGAATTTGTTGGACAAAATCGATTAAGGAAATCTTGTAGCTGTTTGAAGATTAAGATGAAAATCCGTTGATTCTGTCGCCCATACAATCAGAATCTAAGTTTCCGTAAGTAGATGTTTCCCAAAAAGAAACTTGTCTTCAAGATTGATTTCATCAATGTATTTATAAAAGATAAGTGAGTTTCTTTGTTAAAAAGCTAGATATTAAAGAATAAATCTATATTATGTTCATAATGAATCCTTATTGCAAGATCAATAAATCTAAGTCTAATTATATCTTCATTATGGACTTATTTTCAATTTGGATTGCGTCAAAGTGGGAAAGATTTATGGAATGAATAGACTTTGACAAGAGTCTGTGATATGACTTCAAAAGTCTACTATTCTTCAAAATAAGAACAAGAACAATAAATATTTGTCAACTTCAAAACCTAATAGGAGTTTTCTCAACAATCTCCTCAATTTTTATAATGACAAAACTTTTATGCAAATTTAAGCATAGTATGAAAGTTATCCTGTAAAACAACACTTTAGCAACACATGATAATTGATAAAGTCTGCATAAGTCTATATAAAATACACATAGTCTGCACACATAAAACACGCCAACCAATAGTCTATATAAAAGAAACACCAACCACTCCAACATAGAAAAACTCGATCATGCAGAAACACTAATCAAAGCTTCAAATCTACAAAACTCTCCCCCTTTTTGTCAATAGCAAAAAGAAAAGAGCAAACAAGCACAAAGAAAATAAGAAAAATAGCGTTTCGAAAAGAATCGGGGTTGCCTAGAAACATGAACAAGTTGGAAATCCTCCAAAGTCTGTACGATCTCCTCAAGCTTAGTTAGACACTAATGAAAGACAGTCTCAACCTTCACTAAATTCTAAGATGCCTGCCGATTCATGTTCCGGATCTTATCATCAAGAGACTACCTTTCCAATGAGAGATTCCGAGGTAGTACCGAGAGCAGCATGCAACTTCTAGATTTCAATCTCCATCCCATGTTGATGTGCCTTAATCTTCAAAATGAGCTCCACTATATGAGGATAATTTGATTCTGGTTCAATTTGGGCACTAGCTTCTGCAAAATGTACAGGTGGAGTGTCCAAAAGTAAAGAAACATCGACCTGAACATGTGAAATTTGGTGCTCCTCCTGAACATTAGCTTCTTTATCTTGACCCCTAGGAGAAATTTTAGAGAAATGAGATGCATAAATATTTTTAGTATCTAGAGGAAATCAACTAATTCCATTGCTTGTAGTTGGTTCTACAGTCTGGTCAGCAAGAGGAGTTTTCTCACCTACACTCCTTATCACAGTGCCTTTAATTTGAGGAAGAATTCATTCTCCTTCCTACACTCCTCTTCTAGCACTGGTTTGTTGACCGGTTCCCTTCTCTCCAACATCTTGTGCACCAACTTCCCTCATATCTTCTCCTTCCTTGTTAGAATGCCGTTGTACCTTGTTCAGATTCACATCTCCCTCTTCATCATCTGAGTTATCCTCCTCCCTCTTTCTTACTCCAATTTCTTCTCCTTTACATTCTTCTTCTAGTTCTTTCTCACTCTTATTCTCTTCTTCTTCTTCTTCTTCTTCAGAATCAATTATGCCACCAAGAGGATCTCTCATGACAATATTTGCCATTGATGATGCTAGTAAGAACACATAGAGGAGGGTGAATAGGTGTTTAAAATAAACATTGACAAATAAATGCGGAATGAAATAAGTTGCAAGCAAAGTTTAAAAAATGGCCAAAGTTTGATTAAACGAGCCACCAAATTTCTAGTAGATGTTCAAAATTTATTATGCGATGGAACAAATTTCTGAAATAACCAGTAAGTGTGCAACATACTCAAATAAGGAGAGTTAAGGGAAGAAAATATTGCACACAAAATTTATAGTGGTTCGGCTTAGATTAAGCCTACGTCCACTCTCCCACGCTAACAGTCTTCTGGCTGGATTCCACTATATGATCAATAAGAGATTATGACTTTGAATACAAACACTTAATAGTAGATCATACTATCTTACTAATTCATTCTTTTTGTATTTCTCTTACGATTACAAATGTTTAAGCTCACGAAAGACAAGCGTATGATTAAAGTTTGTTCAGACTTTAAAATTCTAGATCCTATGCTCCGTCTCTTTTTTTCGCTCGTCAGTCCTTGGTCTCCTTAAATACTCCTCAACTTTCAAACTAGCCATTGGACAGTATCTAGAGGATCTTTTAATCTACCCGTTGGACAGATTTATATCAAAAAGATTTAGTAGCTGTTGAGTAACAAAAGTAAAATCTCGAGTTAATATTGATCGTCTATACAAACAAAATCTTAGTTTCCATAAGTATAGCTTCTTCGTTTAGAAAGTTATTGTCTTCAATATTCAATTGGCAATCAATTAGATTGAGTCAATCAAATCTATCTTGATGTAGAATCCAAATCATATCACTAGCCATTATATGTTTAGGGCTTATGTTACGTGCTATCGAGTTGTTTCGTTCTGAACTTGTCACATTATGGACATGTATCTCATTTTAGACCTTGTCACGTTCTGAACACGTGTCTCGTTCTGGACCTTGTCACGTTCTGGACTTGTGTCTCGTTCTACATGTAAAGTCTAAGTGTGTTCAGTCTGAAGTAAAGTCTGAATGTCTTCTGTCTAAAGTATAATCTGAGTGTCTTCCGTCTGAAATAAACTTTACAATCTAGACGTAAGTCTGAACATATTTTACTTCTAAACATATTTAGCCTTAAGGTCTTGACATGGTCTAAATAAGTTCAGTTTCAGTATAGAATCTATCTTTTGGTTCTTCCAAATATAAACCTTTGTAATATCATTTACATATTATATCTATCATATGCATAGTCTATTACTCAACCATTAAATACGTTGGTAGTCTTTGATTTATTTTATCATCTTCAAAACATCATAAAGGATTTCCCTAACAATCTCCTCATTTTTTATGATAACAAAATAATCTCAAAATATGCAAATGTGTAAACACGTTTTTAAATATATTAATAAATCAGGGAAATTTTAAGCACATAAATAGCCTTTAAATATGTTCAAAGAATGTAATTTGAATCAAAAGATAGCAAAAGATAACAAATAGATCGAGCATAATAATATATTGAAAGATAATCGCAGCTCAATAACTAATATCAACACATATGCATATTTATATTCTCTCCCCCCCTTTTGTCATAATCTAAAAGTGATAACACTGAAAATGGTATCACGTAGAGAATATAAAATGAAAATAAATATATCTTGCATGAAATACAATTTCAAAAAAAAAATCAGTTTTTATAAAATAAGTCGAATATAAAAAATATGTAATATAGCTCACTTTGATCATATATATTAGTAAATATCCAAGAAAAATCACAGATGTTTTATAAAATTCACTTACATTATTTGTCATATTAAAATGATAATGTAAATAAGAGATTTGTTAATGACAAAAGGTAATAAAAAATGCACTAATTGGATTTTTTAGAACTTGACAATTCTAACACATTTACCTTTTTCTTCCTTCCATAATAATCAAGATCATGATCAATTCAAAAAGATTTTTCCATAATTGATCAATGTTCCCCCTCAATTCATGATTCTCCCCATTTCTTTTGGATTCACTTTCTCCCCCTAGCAACAACATCATTGAGTAAAAATAATCGTTGCCAATCTTCACAAGAGATACTTTTTGATTGCACAAAAATTTGCATAAATTCGCAATCATTCTTCCCTTATAGAATTTCCTGTAATGAACTCATTTCCTTTTCGGTATCCATAAATTTGGATCATTCCTTGATGTTAGAGCAAAATATGAAATCTCCATAGATAATCAAATATTCTTTCTTAACTCATCATAACATATTATTTAAGGAATGGACATTATGCACAATAATATCTTGAAAAAAGAAATTCTCACTTAGTCAAAGCACGATAAAATCAGAGGAAATAAAATCCTTGAATATCTACTCAATTAACCAAATTATTTGAAGGCAAGATATCAATCGTTCAAATTATTTAAACAAATTCCATCTTATGAATTACCAAAAATATATCACACAATTCTTCTTTCAATGTAACAAATCGTAGAATACAGTCATTATAAAGTCTAAATCAATCGAGGCACAAAGAGGATGTATTGAATATCAAATATAATGAGAATTTTTAAATTGTGTACCCAAATCAAATTGAGAAAATATACCTTCCTTACCAAATTATTTTTCTTCTTTCTTTTATTTCCTGCAAAAACAACAATCTTATTTGAGAAAATTTTGTTGGTAATTTTTATGAAAGGTCTCTAGAGTTGTTAAAGTGTTTTGAGCTGCTGGCATCGAGATAAAAATCCTTTGGCATTCTCTAGGTTTTTATCTTGATTTGGAAAAGTCAGAGAGAATCACTTTTCTTATTAAAACCAAGTCCCAACTTGCCATCCGTGGAAATGATATGCCAAATGTCGTGAATCCTTTAAAAATTTGTTCAAATATTTGAAAATTCTTTTTTAAAGAATTATTTTCTTTGACAAGTAAATGCAATGTTTGTAATGTCCATATATCGGCAGCAGATTCGGACGACGGCCTTCTGTACCCGGTGCCAACCAAAACTTGAGAATCTTTGTGGTCTGTGGCATCATTTGAAAGAGAAATTCATCCGTGGGCCACCGTTTCGAATGCAACGAGATATAAATGTGGAATTTGAAAGTCCTAGTTTCGAGCAACAAGATATAAATTGAAAGCTAGACGGATCGTGCTGGGCATCCCTTTCGAGTGTTCCGCAATTCGATGTTCATTTGGCCGGAGCAAATCCAGTTGTGCCCAAAAAGGAGGAAGACAAAGGTTCTGTCCTTGGACTACACCTGATGCAGGAGTTGGGAAGTTCAACGTGGATGAATGTTCTGACGGTAAACTTACCAGGATCATCCGGATCGGGATTTCATTTGAGATCACGAGGGTAACATCAACATGCTTTCCTGCCTATGCACATCAGATTGGCCAATTCAAATGTTATCTGCGAAACATTGTCCATTTAATATTTGCGACCATGAGACTGCAGAGATCGCTATTTGTCCTTAACAATCTAGTATTTCAACTTCAGGGTTTTGCTCATATGTTCAGAGAAGCAACTGTATGAGCAGATCAGTCTGCGGAAAGGAGGCCGAGGAACAACCTGATATAATGACCTTGTTTTAGCTTCTTAAGCTTGTAGTGTCCTTTATTAAAGAGAAACCCTAGGTCATCAAAGTTTGTTTAGGATAAAGAAACAAACTGACTTTTAATTTAAGCAAATCTATTCTCAGTGAAATCTCAGCAGATGATGCGGTACAGTAAGACAGCTCCTCTCGGTTGCTCTCACTAAGTAAAAGAACAGATACAGATAGAGTCAACAATGCTTTGACTTGCCATTTATATCTCCTCGAACGTCTAATTTCTTCATTCTCTTTTTTTTTTTCATCACTTATTGTTATCTTTCTTACAATGCCAGCATTCGTAAGAGCACCGTCAGCACCACAAAATTTACATGCACTAGACAATGAAAGCAATTGTTTACAAACATTGATTGCGATGATGAGAAGAGACTTCCTTTCGTCTTTCAAGAAGCGTGGCGAAATGAAAGTCGACTGGGTGAATCGATTCTCACTATGACTTCTTCAGCAGCAGATTCATCGTCACTGGAATCGTCCGCAAGAGTTACCAATGTCTCTGTACTCTGCTGCTGAGGAAGAGGAGCTGGTCTAGTGAACTTCCTCACCTCAAGGCTCTTCCCTGCACTAGCAGCCCCTTCGGATTTGACCGAGATAAGACGTCGATTGCTGTTCAAAGGAACCCTTGGATACGACTGGCTATGCGAAGTCTTTGGCTGGCTTGCTCTGATGAAGCTTCGATTTTGGGGACGAACATCCACCTTGTGAATTCAGAGAAAGTATAGTTAGTACTGACTGCTGAGAGTTAGCGATGAACTCGGCATTAGAGCTCAATGCAGAGGAAAAAAGGAAATCTAGTCCCTGTGAAACAGACTTCGATATACCATCATCCTAAAAAGATTTCACTATCAAGAACTTTCCCAGTCAACAGTATCCAGCACTATGCAACTATAAGCCTGGTGAAAAGAAATCGACCATACCATACTGCCATAGACGCTCAGCTGCATTGCTCTGGCAGACATACTGTTTGCATGTTGATTAATTGCTTCATGGCTCTGTCTATTTTGCCTAGCCTTGTAGAAGTGTTTTGGCCAGCTCATAAGACCACCATGTTCTCGACTGTGGGTTCTGAGGGGGTGATCTACCGCATGAGGAATTAATGAAGACGTTCTTTGAAGAGTGGTGTCGGCTTCAAATGCCGCAACATCAAAAATAATAACCCTAGCTCTAGTCTCCACGAGATACCAGGATCCTTGATGGGAGAAACTGACGGTCCTAATACCTGTTTCCCATTAGCGCAAATAAAAGATTTAGTTGCAAAACACACATATTAGTACTTCTCTCCATGATACACTATCCATGGCTCTGGTTTGCAATGGCCTCACTAAATTGGTAGTCAATAACATTGTAGCACACCATTTACAGAAGCAAAACTAATATATTACTGCCAAAAATCCACGGAAACAAATTCATGAATTGGCTTCTCCCACAAAATGACTCTGCAAGCCCAGGGGAGCACACCATTATTCCTACCAGATATGTGGTTGTAGAAACTAACTGAACCTTTAAATCACCAATTATCTTCTTTACTGTATTTAGCTAAAATAGAGTATCACTTTCTTGTGAAAAGAGAGATGTTGGCTAGGCTACCGCTTCCCTCAAAGCTAAGGCACTCTATATCTAAAAGTTACATGACATGAATCTGCAAACAGCAGTAGAAAGAAACTATGAAAAGAAACTAATTGAACCTTTTAATCACAGATTATCTTCATAGAAAACTGAACCTTTTAATAACAGATCATCTTCTTTACTGTATTTAGCTAGATTAGAGTATCACTTTCTTGTGAAAAGAAAGCTGTTGACTAGGCTACCGCTACCCTCACAGCTAAGGTACTTGACATCTAAAAGTTACATTACATGAATCTGCAGACAGCAATAGAAAGTTTGCATTGCTGAAGTATTGAAGAATAAATTGCAACAGTCAAGAGCTTCAGTATTCTGCCCAAACAATGCCTGAGTCGATCAAAATTAAGTATAATTATCTGGTGACACACTTCCCGACAGATAATAGATTAGGTTACCTGATGTCTCTGGACTTCGGAAACTTGAATTCCCATGTGAAGGCCGTAGCGCTGCTGGCGATGTAATCAGTTCTTCCTCAACACCTTGTGTTTTTATAAATCCTTCTAACAAAAATCCAATGGAATGTTGGGGCATTTCTATAGTTTCTCCTCTAATGAATATTGTCATTTCTGACCTTTCGGCAACAAGAGCTCTCAGTTCTTGCATTGCCATTTTCTCAAATACTTGAGGAAGCAATAGCTTTGCAAGAATGATAGCACTTTCCTGCAAGTAAATATACTCAGCTATACATCCTTGATCGTTCGATGAAGAATTAAATACCATTCACGGATTATTAGCAAATAGTAAAATTAGTAAACCGTCATCCAGGAAAAAGTGATATCCTTTTGACAATGAAAAGATGCCTGTTACTCAATGACAGAGATCTTGATGCAGACATTAAGTCCCTAAAACAGATATCAGACATGCTTTGCAAGCTCACTAAGGGATATACATAGTAGTCATACCTGCCAGAGGAAATCTTCTACTGAAGGATCTGACCGAAGCACTGAAAGTATCTTTTCAGACTCCAGAAAGAAACAAAGAACAACAGAATCTGTAATCATGTCACAGATACAAGGTTTCCCACTCAACACTTCATATAGGCCCAATGTACTCCCATATGTAAAAGTTGGATGCAGTGAGTGCTTGTTTCTTATGCTCTTACTACTCCACTGCCAAAGATCCGCAAAAAAGCTATTAGAACAAAAGAAATAGACCTTCAACCAAAAAAGTGGGAAAATTTTTCGACCAAGGAAAAAAAAAAGTGGGAAAATCCATCTTGCCCATGCTCTATAAAATTACCTTGACTATCCCATTAGATATAAGCCAAATACCATTTGGCTTGGAGCCCTCTCTGTATAGCGTCACACCACGTGGTTTCATTGTCTCCTTGGTTGAGCCTTTGAGTGGTTCACTGACCGCGGAAGGAAGGGCACCCAGCAGGGGATGCACACTAACTAAATCACTTATTTTGGACATCTTAACTAAAGGAGGATTTCTCATAAGTTTCTTCAGGTCAGTCTGTGTCAAAAGTTACATACTGTTGTGAGCTACGGAGTATCAAATGTTACAGTTAATGGAAGGCCACTCAAATGTACCTGCACTGCATCATGGAGATGAAGCATCTCTTTCTCCTCCAATAACCCAACCTTCTCAAGATTTTGGACATATTCGATCAAATGATTCAGCACAGAATAAGTAACCTGTCTTGTTTTAACCACACGGAGAACCTGGTACAGTTTCCAATATGAAAATCAATCAGATACAAAGACTATCAAATCAGCAGTCAAAGCATACACATCCAATATGTTTGACTACCAAGGGAAAGCTAAAAGACAAAGGAGCAACAGATTCACACTTGCTAACCTGAGGAAATGTCACACGGACATCTTCCAGAAAACTTTTGGCTTCTTCTCCTTCTGCCTCACTTTCATTGATGACAGTAGAAGCCACATCACTATCACCTAATGGATAGAGACAGAAGAAATTAGAACTCTTTCTGAAAGGAAAACCCCATGAACGAATCTATTAGACATATACATCTAGGATGCAGTGCCATACAGAAGGAGTAATACTTTCATAGCCTCGGTTTTAGTATATGGAGAGTAAAGAGAGCATCTGGTCGTCATCAAATCAATATGCTGCAAAACGGTTAAGAATGCTTTCTGCTGTGCTTTACCCCAACAGGTACGATCCACTCTTTCTAAATAAATTTCCTCATATGATCAATTTCAAGTATAGGACAATTAGGGCAAGTTGAAGAGCAGATTGCATGACAACTTATAGAAACAAACCCTGTTTCTACAAGTCATGTTGGCTTTATTGATCCTTTTGCACCATTGTGTTTTGTTTAATACCATAACTTTTCTGTGAGATCAAATTACTAAATGTTGTTATATAAAGCTTTTATTCAAGCCTTTTTGAGTCTCCACATACTTCTTTATCTTGCATCCCCTTCATGAAGTTTTATATGCTCATTCAGCATCTAAAGGGTCATTACCACTCGATAGGCTGAGGGGTTACCAAAATACCCTATTTCTCTATCAATTTATAGCCAAAATACCACGCTTCTCTATCAATACCTACAGATTGAAGTTCCTATTTTACAATTACATTAGAGGTTTGGAACACCAAAAGGAGTGTTCCCCATGTTCGGATATATAACCATGTTACTTTCACCCGATATGTTCTTTATGATAATTGTGTTCGAAAATAAATTTCAAATATGTGGGCACACATCTTAATGTCTTCGTGATTCAAGCATGTACATTATCTCTATTATCTTCAACATAACTTTACAATCTGCTCTTATTCCAACTAGATGACCAAAAGAAGCTTAGCCCTATCCTACCACATTCCTGACAAGGGACATTCCGCTTCACTTTTTTGTCCATGTGTCGGAGTGAACCATGCACTAGGTAAACTTCCAGACTACCTCAGGCAAGACATCTAGATTACGCAAACCAACTTTTCTTTGGTGCTTTTCTTTTGTACACATATTCATTTGAAGCTCTATTTATTCTTTGAAATGCCTATATATCCATCAATTTCTATAATTTTTGGTACTCATTTGTGCTCATGTTGTTGCTTACTGCTCAACAATCTGATCAGTAAAATACATGTGCCTTCTTTGGACTCCAATTGCAATTGTCTTTAAGTTTAGGTAGCATCCTGCATGACATACCGTAACTTCTCCATTTCATCAGTTCTACTAGCATTATGGAAATGGCATCTCTACCTTTCTCTTCATCTTTTCTATAAACCCATTGGTATTACCCAGTCTCACATTCTCATTATAATCTATTAATGCATCCCACTACATATACAGTCTTGAACCTGCTAAGAGAGTTCTTGAATCCCAATCTTTTTAACATTATTCAAGTTTACATTCAATCATGCTCATTTTCATCTACCGACACGTATCAGTAGCAAAAGCATACATCAGCTGAGAAAAGGACCTAGACTGATTGTACCTCTGGAGAGCACAGAAACAAGAACTTATAGCAAAAGCCTGCATGAGGCCCTCCCCTCAAAGTTCAAATGTGAAGCATCCAATTGTTTATGTTTTTTTCTATATCCATCTTACTTGAAGTCCACCCCCCCGGGAAAGGAAAAAAAAAATCTCTCCCCATGTCCTTAATCCTGATATTAATTGCATGTGCATGTGAAACAGATTGGCATTAAACAATGATGCAGGCACTGCCCTTTCATATTTAGTTTGAGTTGAGGTTCCAATCCCCATTCAATTTTTTTTTCCTTGTCTTTAATTAACTCGATAGAATCAAAGGATTATTTACAGATAATTGCTATTTTAAAGATTACAGTCATTCATTGATTGTCATAGCTTATTATCATGCACAGAGTAAGACTAGTTTGTTATTTTTTATATGGTTGTAGTAGTCAAGTGGTATCTTAGGCCACTTCCGTGCAGTGCATATGGTAAATACCTGTTTCTGATCATGACTTGCTAAAGTAAAGTTTCCATTCATACGGTAAGCTTGGGTGAACTTGTCAAAATTTTGAAGACTCACTAGGATGACAACATTCATTAAAGAATAAAAATTTATTGCTCTCACAAGTTCTCCAAATTAAAAGACTTTTAGGGCTTCTTTAGGGAGAAAAAGCCATCAGTTTCACTTTTCAAAGCCTAAGGACTGATTAAAATAATTAAACTTGAAATTTAGCTCTTCAGCTGTTGAACCAGTGGATAAGAAATGGGCTGGGCAGTAATATGTGGCCTGAATAAAAGATTGCTAGCTATGATGCAGAGACTTCCTACAATATGCAGGAAATGGACGAGAGAAAGAAAACCATTTCTCAGCTAAAAGTTGAGCATTTCCCATATGGATTATACCTATGAAGTCATGTAGTTGTCGACGCGCAATTCTATGGGCACGAAGAAAGGCTGCACAAATATAACATGCAGACTCCAACCTTTCCACGGTGAAGTATGTAACCAATTTCGGTGGACAGATGCTTTGAAGAAACCTGTAGTAATTTGGGAAATGAACATGGGACTTTAAGCCTTTCCAATCACACAGAGGCTCATGAGCAACCGTATCAATTGCTTCATCCACTGACTGCATCAAGATGTTTGCAATAGTTTGTGTGATCCTTCCTTCATCTAACATACCCCAGTAAGCAGCTTGGACACCTGAAGTTAAGATTTTTTTTAGCAATACCAGAAACATCAACATCTATGTTCCAAAACAGCTGTCAAGTGTATTGCATTAGAACAATCTAATCAAAGTGGTAGTGAAAAAAGAGTATTCACTAGTTGCTTTTATTATAAGATGACGATGTAATCCAAAAAATAGTGCTAACAAATAATTGCCGAGCTTAAAAAAGCTAAATATACAAACCAAAAGAACAACAGTATTTTCAACTAAGAGTTGAAGCATTCATTAAGGTAGGAGGTCTACAGTTCGAGAAAGCAAATCAAAAGAAAAGTACTCATCAGTGACCATGCTGAGGATGCCAATGGACAACAATCTTTATTATACATAAGCACTATTACAAAGATGACATGTCAATTAATGTCAAGTTCTCACAAAATTACTTTAACAGTCCTATTTTAAAAAAAGAATACTACTGTAAAATACTAACCATACAAAGCTTGTAGACAATTCACAGTTAAATCAATTAAAACAGCTGGTTCAATATGAGGTAAAATCACCAGGTAAATTTTAGTATACATAAACTCATGCAGACATTAACACGAATCTTGCCCAGCAAAATGGCAAGGACAAAGTCCTTCGATCCTGAAGGTGACATGTTCAACATTCCTCCCGCAGCTTTCATGTTTTATGGATGTGAAGCTTGTTAACTTAGTATGTTAGAAACTCCAACCCAAAAGCTTAAGCTGATAGGTGGGAGGGATACCACATGAATATAGAGAGCATTTAGGATCCGTTGTCAAGCAATGTGGGACAATATTTCAACACCTCCTCTCACATGCAAGTCAGATTACAAGCTGTGCGTGAAATTTTGACCACACACATTCACATGGAATTCTTTTACCATGCACCTTCGCATAAGAGATAACAGATTACAAGCTGCGCGTGAAATTTTGACTACACACATTCATGTGGATTTCTTTTACCACACACCTTCGCGTAAGAGATAACTGACTCTGATACCTGTTATAAACTCCAACCCAAAAAGCTTAGGCTAACAAGTAGAGGGTTACCACATGAATATAAAAAGCATTCAGATCCATTCTCAAGCGATGAGGGACAGTATTTCAACATCATATAACCAAATACTGACATGTAATGAGAAAGATTGCATTTGGTGCAGTGGTTGAGGCATGTCCAAAGCTTCAAGAAATTGGGTTTCAAATTCAGACCAAACAAATCCAAATTTAAAATTTAAAATGGTCAAGATCTGCTCAAACTAAATTGACGAATTCATCCGTTTGACCATTTTTGACCAGAATGTAATTATTAATTTAAGAAGAAAACTGGACTGGCAACCATTTTCAGATTCAACCTATTGCACTGGCCAAACCTGTCCAGTTCTGTTAATACTATATAAAATAAGCATAATGCATACTCTACCCTGCAACAAAAGTTTACTCATCACTTTCTAAGGCATATTAAACAAGGTGCCTGAAAGAGCTTCATTGGATAAATATGTCGACCGTTGCAGTGTCAAACCATCCATCGAAGAGGTGAAAGCTGAAGAAGTCATTAGCAGATATTTCACAGTAAAGGGTGAACAAAGAAAGTGGATCTTCTTATTTTGCTTTGCCCTTGCATTAAAACTGTGGGCCAGAACTTTGTCACCATTAGAAGTGGCAGGCAGCAGTTTCTGTGGGAAAGAGCTTTGGCATGAAATGTAAGAGTTACTAAAGGAAGAGAGTTTCGTATCCAATCCCCTCAACCATTTTTCGGCTGTCATTGAGTTGAAAAAAGAGGAGAGCCTGTGACAGAATAGTACCCAGTTGACTCTAATTTCAAAGATTTTGGTGTACCAAACATCCCGTTTGGCTCCCCTCAATCTCACCTAAGGAAATTTCATTGATGCAGCATGCACCTAGTTTCTGTGAGTGTATGTAAGCCAACCAGACAAGTCTCTTCTTTGGTCCAAACCATCCTATCCGTGTTTTAATGAAAGAATGATCTAAAACACAACAAGCTTAACAAGCAACAGTGATTGCTGATACATAAGGTGATTTTGCCTCTCTTAAATCAAAAATTAATAATGGCATGCAATGGTGAGACTCAGGTAGCTGCAGGAAAAAGCAAATGTATTAAATGAAAAATATACCATTCAAGAGGCGAATTCGTATGTCTTTTAAATTCATAGGGTCAAGATCTGCATCACTTTCAGACGCAGTATGAGGGTGCACTTGCTCCCCATCCAAATTACTTAGGCTTGTGATATATCTTTTCACAGTAGGCCAGTCAGCAGGTCCTAGTTCTTCATCATCTCCAAGATCACCAAAAGCCTCCAAGGCTTTGTTCAGCATTTCATACTTTGTGTACTCCAATATGCGTCTCTGTCAAATACCAGAGTAAGATATGTACACAATTTTGGAACAACAGACTTTTAAGCTTTGTGGGAATAGAAAGGTGAAATTTACTTATAGAAATGAAAGTCAATAAGGATTCCATGGTCAGCTAAAGCTAAGGTCTATTGCCATCTCTTATGTATGCCAGGAAAACTTTTCCTCCATCTTAAAGATAATATCTCCATTCGTCAAAGTAAGACTGAAAGGCTGTGCTTTTTGCTTTAGATGTCATCATTACGCATTGACTCAAGTAGATCATCAGTTCTAAGAGCATCATCTCCCTATTGTTCACCCAAAAACCAGGGGTAAATCAAAACGTAATAGTTGAAAATTAATTGAATGAGAAAACCATCAAGAGAAGAACAAGGGAAGGAATCTCCACCAATTGTCAATTCATTATGGTATGATATGCTTGACAAAATAATCTCAAATTTCAAGCAATAACCATAGTTATTATTGTTTGAAATGATACAAAAGAGGATATGATACTATGTTCCCTTTGTTTTTGGCCTCAAACTAATAAACTGTTCAGACTAAATTAAAACTCACCTTAGCTGATGATAACTTGTCCATTCCAAGAAGATGCAAAACAAACTGTGTTGTTGACCCATTTATGATAAGCGTTAAGAAGACGATTCCACCAGTGAAAAAGACAAACTGCAAGAAGTCAAAAATCAAAGTTCACATCCATGTTTCTCAGAATCCATCATGTAATCACGTCATTTTTCTGATGTCACATACCTGAGTCCCCGTTTTAGCAGTGAGATATTGTGTGCCACTGGCGCCCTACAATCAGAAAAGAAGAAAAATTGTGAACAGGAGAATGGCATTATGACTTTTGAAATAGTCAAAATGTGAGGATCAAGAATAAAATAAAAGGAAAATTTGCATATGTGGGATAAAGGAGCTTTCCCTTGAATTCCACTTGAGACGCTATTCCAGATTTTAAAGAAGAGACCTGAATGTGATCTAAGCATTGCATACAGCCTACTGTCACATTTTTATCTTTTAAAAGATACAAGGCAATCAATTCAAGCAATCAAAGACCCAATTCAACTTTATGCTAATTTTATTGCATTTTGTGGACCTCGATAAATTTATCAAGTGTCAACTGCAGGTGCAGTTTTAAGTAATCTTTAGGTCATTATGCAATTAATTATTTGGAAAACAATCTGTGACTCATATTTACCATTTTCTTGGCAAGGTGGCACTTGAGCATATTTTTATCTTTTTTATTGATAAGACTTCTGGAGTAGTGCAGGTCCGAGGCTCCTTCCAGGAATCGATCCCTGGTGGTGTCCCTGATCGCCAGTGCCACCTTGAGTACCAGTTTTATCCTTACCCAAGTGAACTTAGTGCATTCGTGCACATAAAGCTGCCACACACACATAAACTACATTTGTCCCCCTAAATTGGATAACTACCCTGTCACTCCACCTCCATCATGAACCAATTATTTGACATCAATAGCAACGTGCATCGGCCTGCTGTATCTGAATCAACTTTTTTTTGAATTGGCCACTTTCGACATTGCTACCTTCTTCACCATCATTGCCTCTCTTATTAGTGCCCGTACTGCTGGTGTCAGTGTGGCCAGAGCAGGAGCTAATAAGGTAATGCAGATAAAAAAGTGCTGTCACCAGGTTAGGAATGGATAGAGGTGCTGTCAGCAAAGGTAAAGATCTTGGAGTTAGGACCGCTGGTATTTGGTGCTTCTGCTGTGCTGGTGTTCACAGCAGCTGCTACACCAGTGAGACTGAGGCTAATGCAGCAACTGTAGTGCCGATCTTAATTATGATGATGGCAGTTCTGGTGGTTAAGACACAGCCCTGATGATCCTTTCTGCAGTGGTGGGCAGAGTGATAAAGAGGGGGTAGTGATGGGAAATCAATGGCAACAGTAGTGCTTGTGATGCTGACCAAAACTTCTCTAGTTGATGACCGTCAGCGGAAGGATTTTAGTTCTTTCAACAGGAGTACTAGTCATTCAGTCAACAGGATGATATGGTCCTTGTTCATTACTCATCCAACTGGTTAGTTAAGTCTAGTTTAAACCCAGTTAAGTAGAAAAGACCTTACATTACAACATTCAGTGTTATTATTTGGTTAATGAATGATTTACTTGAAATCTCATGAGTCGTGACAGAGGTATTGCATGATGTTGGAAATAGATGGAAGAAGAGAAGTAAAACCAAAAACATAGTATTTAAGATTACAGATCTGAAACATCATGCTACAGCTTTCTGGCAAACTAATTCCACTGATGCTGAAAAGCAACTCAATAGTCTCTTACAAAGTCAATGAGTCACTCTGTGATGGTACTCCATTAGTACCTCATTATACACATCTCTATACAAGGTAGTAGAGTATGCTCAAACACCCAGTACATCACTTGGTTAAAAATTTGAGTAAAATGTCTCAGTGCATCCTACTTCCACATTCAAATGCAGTTAGTTAAGTGTTATGATGTAAGACTGAGATACCCTAGGTTGTTAGGTTTCCTTTCTATAATAGGAAGGGACAAGAAGTCCTATGAGGTAATGTGCAACATGGGGTACAAATAGAAGTGCTTCTACAAGAATACAACACTTACAGGTCCAAACAGTGTTTAAGATTTTTATCTGATATTCTTCTTGGGGGTAGTTTATCAAAACTCACATGAGAGCATAATTAGACCAGAAAATCAGATGGAATGTTTTAATTGTCACAGAAGAAGAACCTATGTTGAGGAAAATATGACTGCAAACATTCATGTTTTAAGTGCAACTGTGTGATCTATGGAAGCAGGATTATTTGTGAAAGATTGAGCAATGAATACTTGCCTTAACTGAAAGGGAGAGAGACAAGGCAACAGCCCCGCGCAAGCCAGACCAAGTGAGGATAGTAGCTTCTTTCCAGTCCAAACCGTAGCCAAAGTAACGCAGAAATGGAAACAAGAGTGTGACAACTACAAGACGTGATCCTTGTACAAAGACATAAAGAAGAATGAGGTATGCCCATGAAGTTCCTGAAGGAAAGGAAAAAGAATCCAATCAGATCCCTTGACATGGAAAAAGTTCAACCAGAAAGAAAAAGAGACATTTACTAAAATATTCAGAATATTTTATACATAGGAAAAGATGCAAAAAGAAGGTCTAATAAATTGGCATCTACAAAATTATTCTTTATATCAAATCAACATCCCTTCCTAAAAATATTATATTTTGAATTTTATTTAAATCCCAACTTCAAACTGGCTAAGTGATGTGGGCCCATATAATTTTCCGTATAGAAATTTGATTTAGTTTCCTTCACTTTTATACTAATCAGATATCAGGTGATATTAATCGCTTTATCCTGTTAGATTACAATTTCCTACTTTGAACCTAAGACTATTGGGGGTTTTCAGCATATAACTTCATTCCATTCTCTTTTAAGACAGCTTGCATGTTTGATGATGTATCAGTAAATTTGAGAAAGGTATTCATTTCTCATGCCTTCAAGCATGTCTTCAAGTATTAGTGTGATCTCGAATTGTGTTGGAGCATAAAATTGTTGGCAGTACAAGCTCCTGAACCAATTTTACCCAAAAAAAAAAAAAAAAAAAAAGCTTTTTTAACAAGTCTTATAAATGAAGCAGCTGAATCATTTACTTTTTTTTTTTTTGGTAAGATGAACCATATATACTTAAATATCAGTACAGTGAGTTATTTTCTTGTATCGCATGGAGGAGTGGGCTGCTGAATGCCTGATATTCCACAGGGTTTATCATGACATTACTTGGCAGGTTAAAAAGACTTTTGTCAATCTAACCATCAAGCAGAGGCGTGGAGAGTAACATTTTCTTGGGATTCATTCCTGAATTTTCATCATCTTGAAGGGGACATCATCCATTTTTAGAAACCTTGTGGAAAGGATTCGACCAACAGGTTCAAGACTGCATGCAGGAGGTGAGCATATGCAGCAAGCTGGAGGATCGGTGGTTTCTAGATGTAGTTCATCATTTGCGTGAGGAAAGGATCATATTGAGTGATCAGTAAATGGCTTAAGAAGCTTAAAGGCAAGAAGAAGAAAAGGAGGGAAGCAAAATAAGTTTTCATTCAAAATGGGGTCATTGAGAATATAGGTGTATAGGTTTCATCAAATCTAGAGGACAACGAAAGTCAGTTCCAGCTATTTTATAAATCACATAAGATCTTTACTATATAATGCAGCCACATCACAACTTGCCATTAGGCCTAGTGAAAGAAACAGGAGTTGGATCTGAAACCAAAGTCACTATGAAGCTTTTTAGTAGCACAATGCAGTGACATGCTAGTGAAGAGCTTATGTGGAGCTACAACTTTTCTTTATCAGCTTCCACATTATTGTGGGGGTTAACATGATCTGCTCGCCTAAATGATAACTCCATGTCCAGAGAGAATGAAAATGAATAACTACAAAAGTGAAGCATAGAAGAACTCAAAAATGCAAGAGATGAAAAGAAAGAAAACTCGAATCCTGCCATTTTATTTTCTACTGATTTAAGAAGAAAGAGGATAATTTTCAAGTATAGTATGAAAAATAACAGGAACAGACGCAACAGGTACCGTTTTCAATAATATCTGCATCTCCGAGAACACCTTCAGCAATTACCACTCCACTGCAGAGCAAAATATAAATAAATAGTCACTAATATTGTCAACATTGAGATGGAAACTAGGTCATTTGTACTAAAACTTAAGTGTATTTAAGATGGAGCTTTTTGCATTTTACTTTTTAACTAATAGCTTCTCGTAGCTTTTGGAGATCAATTTTTTAAAACCGTAGCGAAGGCCATTCCGGATGGCAGACAGGTACATGATTAACCAGTTAAATGGACTAGTTTGATGTTAAGCAAACTCTTCCCAGGCTATGTAGGATTCTTCTTCATATATTCCATAATTAATGCTTGTGTTACAACATACAAGGAAAACTAGCTCGTAGCATTTTCAAAGAGTTCTCGACTAGTTACACCTTCATTTGCAGATCAAAGTGTAAACATCTTGTATGTTCTTCTACCATCATTCTTGCTCAGTTTAAGGATGACCTTTTGCAGGGCATGCACAAGGGACGTGCAATAAGAGTGTCAATTTCATTTCGTACAGTCAATATGCAAGAATAGACACTGGCAAGTAAAACAAGGACTCACCTTAAGATAAATATCAATGTATTGGCAATGTAAGCAACCATTTCCCTGGATGGTAAAGGTAGCACTAATGTCAAAGAAAGCTCAACCAAAACATCACGATACATAATTTGACCATATTTCTCCCAAAAAGACCAGACCTCAGATTAATAAGGTATTTACTAGTCATATCACTCTTTTAAATGCAGCATGACTGGATCTATATAACCCAAATGCGATACCAATGCAATTTTTTCTTTGATAGAATATACCCTACGAATGGCTGATTAGGCAGAATGCCCTGATTTTAGGAAAGATAACGAATAATGTCTGTGTTCCAAACTTACCATAGTTGAGTCTAATAGCACAAACTCTAAAAGTGAGTAAAGCAGTAGTCTAACTATGTTTTGGAAGCAAATTACTGTGCTCTCGAGGCATTCAGCATAATCAGCAAGAGATTAGCCAACAAAATCAATTATTGCAACAATCAAACTTGCTATCACCAGTCCAGGGAAAATGTAGATACCTTCTAGATAATCCATTACTTGCAATCTCCCAACCTTTTCAATTTTTGCAACTATCTCCTGATCTTTACATTGGTTGAAATAGAGGGTAGAAAATGCCCACAGAAATCTATAGGCTTTCGTTAATTTTGGGCAGGATTGAATACTGTAGATTAAAGTCACTCTAGTCCCACTGCCAATTCCACCTAATCAAGCTCACAAATATACAGTCTCCGCAAGAAAGAATCCATGCATGATTATGCAAGAGTGCACTTAGTATTACATCTGATGCACTCTAACCCAGAGCAATATCTTCTAAAAGGATAGATACAGTTTCAACTACCACAAGAACATTAAACTCAATCAAGATGAAGTGGCTCAAACAAAACAATTCTTCAAGGCTCACCAAAAGTGATGTAAACTTTCTTGACCGTCACCCTTAAAGGCTGTTTTAGCAACTGCAGCATAGAACCTGCCAAAGTCGATCATCTGAAGAGATGTTTTACTTAAGTCATAAGAAAGAAATTTTGCCATGGCAATTCAACTTACATTCCTAGAGTCATCACAGTCAAAACACCAGAAACATCAACGCCCTCTTGAGCCTAATAAAAACAACAGAATTTTGTCAGTCTTCTTTGCATAGCATGAGGATCTTTGAAAATTGCTTGACTACAAATTTCTATATTCATTGATTTGGCTTATCAGGACAAAGGAGATAATTTGAACTATGGAAAATTAAAGGCTCGATGCACATGAACAAACAAGAAAAACTTATTAAGAAGATGAAAACGAAACCCCGCCAGAAATTTCTATCTTTCAGAAAATTTCAACCCCTCAGACCTGACCAGTCTTAAGCTATAATCCACAACAAGCAGCCCTCTTGCAATTGCAAGGGATATTTTAAAAGTTTACTCCTACAGAGAGAGTTATCAAGCTGTGTACAAGGTATAGGTGATTGACGTCACACCTGTGAGACCATTCAAATAAGACCAATAATGAAAGGAGGAAGTACAGACAGAATTAGTTAACAATGGTCACAGAGCCACAAATCATATGTAGGGACGAAACACAGGCCATACTGCTGATGTAAATGATTAGGCAATCACATGGTTCATGAGAAATGCTATCCTCATTGCACCCGGCGTGCAACATAACTATCTCCCAAGTTAATGGTTGGACTCTCATTTAAACTACTACCATCTACCTGCCCACTACCATATATCAAATTATCTGACAAATACGCCTATAATAAAGCAATTCTATGGAAAATAATCGAAATACATACTCATGTCGCTTTATAAGTAAACTACAAATCCTAATATCCAGAATTTTCACTTCAAGAATGGTTATTAACTGAAGGTGTGTGCCAAGAAATACTGATTCTGGCGAGACCTGAAGATCCAATTCTTACCAGATGACGATATAATTAGAAGTTTCAAAAGACCAGGTGAAATAATTGCATGAACTAAAGGATATATCTAACGGGAGATGAAAGGAAAACAAACAATGATATAGGTCTCAGCCATGTGCTAAAGTAACTTATCGCCGTTGCAGCAGCTTATTATGAGAATGGATCAATCGACTGGCCAATCCACAGCATATACAATATTTAATTTCCTAACAATATGAGAACTGATCATATAGCAGGGCGGGCATGGCTGGGCCCAAGGTCAGGCCTCTTTGATCCCAGTCCAACCATTTCAACAGGTAAATATAAAAATTTCTGGCCACGATTTTCAACATAAAGTACCCTCCCAAGCCCACCCATTTGCATTTCGAGCCCTGCCGAGCACGGCCAACCGCAAAGCCTATGATCAGATCTACCAGTCTCAGGCCATTACTATGCTAATCATTGATACAAGACAAGCAACGCATATTTGTAAATGAATATGCAACAACTTGCAGATATCAAGTGTTTATAAATGCAACAACAGAGCTCTACATACAGGAACATTAATCCCTGCTCCCCCCATTTGTGCAGGGTTGTCAACCCAGCCAAATGTAATAATTATCTTGGTATCTATTCACACGTACTCAGAGACGCATCCCAAAAAAACAACCTTAAATGTATAGCAAGAGAACCAGGAAGACTGGGTTTAAAGGACATAAAGCAGCAAGGAAAGAGTAAACTAGTGTCTCGAGCAGTCCAGTAATACATTAGCCACACGTTAGTCGAAGTCCTGATAAAGAGAACCATACAATAATACCAGCATATATATATATGTCTATGTATGTATATGTACATAAACATTTAAGGGTGTGGTACATACCGTGAAGTAAGCGATGTAGCTCACAGCCAGCGTCAAAGTAATTTCTATCACCGTATCGTTGAAAATAAACCCAAGCCATAACACAGAAATTATCCCAAAAGCAAGGCCTATGCATACACTAAAAAGGAAAAAGAGTCAGATAACCAAGAAAATTAGAGTTTCAGTTGCCAATGCTAATGAGATACCTACGCGCCAAGTGAGACTTCGGTTAGAAACTTTATTATGGCTGCCCCGTCATAACTCGTGCCAAAAACCATCTTATAAAATAGCTGATAAACCACGATCGCTGTTCTGAACAAGGATAACGAAAGATTCAGAACAAAGTGAATTAGCAAAGATGTCACATATCAAAAGGAAAAACTTAGTTCATCTAAAAACTTGCTAGCTATTTCACTAGCAGAAACACAATATGCTTATACATATATATATTGAAGCAGATACCCATCATTCATCAAGGACTCTCCCTCAATAATGGTACTTAGTTTTTTGCTAGCACCAAGGTCTTTCAAGAGAGCAACTACAGCAACTGGATCAGTAGCACTCAGAAGTCCCCCAAGCAGCAGACAAGTTTTCCAATTCCAGTCATATGGGAAAGTGAGCTGCATCATCACCGAAAGAGCTAAACTAAGTTCTTGAAACAGATCAATATACATTGCAAGTGCTGTTTCAGATTTGCAAGAATAGCTTCGCGCAGAATACCTTCAGGGCAGACCCAAGACAGAATGTTGATATGAGAACACCAGGACCCGCTAGCAAAATCATTTGCATTATACACCTCTGCTCATTTAAAACAAAACCAAAAGAAATGGGAACTGTCTTTTAGGGTGTCCAAGAAGGTGCAAGAAAGACATAAAAATCACATAAAACTTAGTTCCGACAGAAAGAGTATGTATCATGCACAAACAAGGAAATTGCTCCTTAAGTGGTTCTTCCACACTGGAGGCAATAATATGAATCAAGGAGCCAACGTTTTAACTCATGTTACCTAAATCTTAGATATATTTTCACCAAAAATTAAAAACAGAGAAATGGAATATAAAGCTCGATCTCCTGTGAGGCCTATGCGGTTTGAGATTGTCATTTGATCCAAGACAGTTATAGTACTGCAAACTCCATCCCCAGTGGACTACTACTTTCACCAACCCCATCACCACAAACCTTCACTACCACCAATTGGACTCTTATACCACCACCATTTCCATCAATGCAACATTGTTGCAACTACCAGCACCGACTCCACCAACTAAACTGCTATACCAGCCACCCACATGCACCCTTCCAATCTCTCCACTACCTTCGCCTCTCCACAGTGACACTCTATTACAAATTGAAAGGTGAATATTCAACTAAGAAAATATCAAATTCAAGAACTTGAGGGCTAGCCCAGTTATCAGCAATTATATAAATTAATTTAGAGCAGTCCTACGTAGAAAGGACACAGGTTGCCTCACATTTTTCCAGAACCATAAGCCCTGAGAGGTTGTTGTACAGTCACCATTGTCATTATATGAGGCTAGCCTATGGGTATCAGCCTGTTATTTGAATGTGTCAATGCCCACCTAATTATAACAACTAGATGGAAACCCTCATGCTCTTCACAAGAGTAGGGTAAAGACCAGCACCATTAGTTTCAAAACAAGGTCCACAAGCAGGATCTCTTCAGCACAAGAATGCTGTCATAGGAAAGGAACAAAACCACAATGCGCCTGCTCCCAAAATGTGGGCAGTGGAAAAAGAAGAATGGAAAGGTGTTTTTTACGATGCCAAGGTGAACTCAAATAGAACAGGAAGATGCAAAATGAGAATTAAACCTTTATTTGATGTATTTCCATTGAAAATGAACTTTCAAAAAGAAGGGCCGGCAGGAAAACAGCCAAGAGAAGGTCAGGATCAATATTTGCCCCTGCAAGTTAACATATTGACAAAATGTTACTGCTGCATCTCAAACAATTTTGTACAAAGGAAGATTCACCTCTCTTAGAGGCGTAAAGACTAAAGACCAGTTTCCTGGAAGCCTATCTGTAAATGCTTGGGATTTCAATTCGACCCAAAAAATTAAAAGCACTTACAAAGACGAATGCCATCCCCTATCTTCCCCAAGTGATGATGTGTGCCATACTCTGCATAACAGTAGAAGAATAACATATAATAGTAGCCATATGGATCGATCAGCACTTTCAGCAGTATTATAAAGGTTCAATTAACTGGACAAAGAATCCATGAAATTCTAAAGAAGTATTTCAGAGCAAAATATTTTGCTCAAAAGTTAAAGAGTAACAATCCATGCTTGCATAAATAAGAAATTGGCTGTCCAAGAACTACAAATCCAAGCACCATCATCACAGTACAGGGCAAACTAACAGTAAAAGCTATCTGAATTTAGCAATCAAATCACAAGGCACCCACAAAGAAGCCTGAGAACACTATTTCTTACTATATTATAAATATTATCATTCCACACAGAGGTTTTTCTTTTACAGCATAAAGCCTCCCAGTCACGCCATTTCATAGCAGAATGTAACCGGAGAGAAACACACTTGGCATCTGTGAGCTAATTAGAGTCGACATAGAAGCCGTGTGCCGGTGCAAGACTAATCCCTTCCAAAGTTCATGTGCACTAAGTATGCCAATTTGTTGTTCCTGCCATTATATCATCGATCACTTTCTTCTCGCATAGAGAATAGTCTAACCAGAGAGAAGAGAGGACAAGCATCTAAACGCTACATCCATAACATCCATGAAAGCGATCGCATGAGCTGATGTGCATATATTTAGAGAGGACGCTAAGTTACTCCAATAGAACCCGACTTTTATCTTCGACCATTTTGCTTTTCTTGATTCATATTTCACAGATACATGGTTCGATGAACCGAAAATTTCAGCCGACGTTAGTGGGAGAGAGTTCGCCGGAAAGCAGCTCGGAATCTTACGAGAAAGTTTTCACACTGACTAAGAACACGAATCCCAAACAATAATTTGCAGCGTCTTGGTCTCCAATTTAGCAAATCACTTGAAAAGGAACGCTCAACCTCACCAATTCAATGGAACAAGAGACATGAGTAGTAACTCCAGTAGTTCAAATTCACAAAAAGCTCGGGAAGCGTGGCAACACACTAGGCTCAGCGTTGACTTTTTTTCTTTTTCTCTTCCCCCCCTCCCAAGCCGCCGCCTAGCGTCGCTACGATCCCCTACGCCAGTCCCAAAAAAAAAAAAGAACAGAACAATCCCCCGCCGAACCGAAGAACGAGCTCCGATCGACTCCACGCCGGAAGGAAGGGGGAAAAAGAAGAGAGAGAAACGGAAGGGGGGGGTGGGGGCGAAATCGAACCTATGGATCCGAGAGCAATGCCGAGGACGAGGAGGGCGACGGTGTAAGGCACGCGCGTGCCGCGGAGGAGGTGCCGGCAGGCGATCCCGAGCACGAGGCAGATGCCGACGAAGATGACGGCGTCGGTCGGGTTGGAGGAGCCGCCGGCGTCGGCCGCCTCGGCCAGTATCCGGAAGGGGAGCAGCTCCTCCCCCTCCACCTCCGGGAGAGCGGCCATCGAGAGAGACGCGATGCGATCGATACGGAGAACGGACGCGGGACTCGCTGGCGACGGAGGCGGGCGGGCGAGTGCCGTGGGGAGTGAGAATCTCGGGGAATATATATAACACGGCCGCTGCGACCACGAGGGAAGGCGAGAATTATAAACAAAAGGAGAAAGCGAGGGCGGGGGGCGGGGACGGGGACAGGCGACGGCGGCGGCGGCGGCGGCGATTCCTCCTGCTCCTCCTCCTCCTCCTCCTCCTCCTCGTCGCCGGCGGGGGCTCTCTCCGGCGGGGATTCCTTTTCTTCTGCTTGCGTGGCGCTAAACAGCTGGGCGGTGAAAATAGCTTTGGATGTCGGACCTCGGGGGATTTAAATTCAACCGTCATGGGATCCATCAATGGAAAGTGGTTGCGCTGGATAACTTCTCAATTTGATCACTTCCAGAGATTTTCTCCTTAATTTCCTCCAGTTCTTTCCCTCCCTTTTATTTTATTATTATTATTATTATTATTATCCTATTAATTATTATTATTATTATTATTATTTTTATTATCCTCGACCAATCAAAAATATATATTTCTTATCAAAAATCAAATCAATACACTTATCATAAATTTAAAATTCCAAATTGATATATTTGTGATAAATTTATATTTTATTAATTTTCATAAAATTAAATTAATACCATGAGAAATTATAAATTGGCGTACTTATGACATATATAGACTAAAATCATAAATTAATACACTCATTAATTGCCGCATGTGATCAAACTTAGCAATTTAATGATAAAATTTAATGAAAATTAATGGAGAGTAAAATTATCATAAATATACAATTTGAAATTTTTTGTGGTCAAGGTATAACAATTTAGGGTTTTGAATGATATTAATCATAAATATAATATATATATGTGTGCGCACACAAATTTTAGTAAATTTATGATGTAAATTAAGCTTTTTTTGGAAATTCAAATATTTCATCATTAAAAATTACTCATCAAAGCTAGTCGAACTTTGAAGCGCTTACAAACAGACCCTCTGCATCAAGACCAGATAATCAAACTCCCTGAAAAAAGCTTGCCCTTTTATGACCTGACCCTAGATAATCCGTGCCAAATGAGAATCGAGTAAGAGGGCCCGATGTCGAGATAAAAAAACAATTATCGCAAAGTAGAATCGCGAGCAATCGATCCGACGTCAAGATTTCGTTTCCAAAAAAGAAGTAACTTAATTGGGCCTTGCTTTCCGACATTGTGGGTGAAGAAAAAGATTGGGTCTTTTAATTTTGCAACTCGCCAGTGCTTATAATGGGAAAAAGAACAAAACAAAAAAGGAAGAAAGAAGAAAGACATGTTGGGGAAAGATTTAGGATGATAAGTAATGGATATTGGGATGATTACGTGAGTGTGGTTGTAGTGGCGACTGACGATAGCGCCGCCTCGACCATTCAAGTTGGGTACGTCAGCCTTGGCCCTCCTTGACGTTGACTCCTGGCCGCATCAAGGCCGTCGATGAATGGGCTGGTCGATTTCCTGTGCGGATCAATATGAATGTTGAGATTATCTCTTATCGATTGTAAAATTAACTGATAATTAGTTTATAAGTGTGAGAAAAAACTCATAATTTAAATTAACATTTGAGTTGAAAAAGACGTAAAGAAGGGATTGTTAACTGACCAGCAAGTTTAGACTCGATAATCATGTTGTTGCTCCAACCCAAGGACCAAGGTAAAAAACACTTAAGACCACCAAACTTCCAACACCATGTGCAATTGGTGGAAAATATGCCACTTCCTAGCGAACAGTATGTGAACACGAGCTATTGGTCTTATTGTATCGCCGTGCATATTGAATATAAGGTCTTTTTCCGTATCTATCTTTTTCCCACAATCCAAAAGTATTTTTTTAGAAAAGGAAAGAAAAAAAGCATCACTACTTTAATTAAAAAAAAATCTACTTGATGTGTTATCGAAACTTTAGACTTTTGCTTTTGGCACGGGAGACGCCCCGCGAGTTGCTAACACCCCTTTGTAATCGAAACTCCCCTCCTTTAATGGGGGCTTTAGTCAAACTTTCTAGGTTGACTTTAGTCCATTTCCCCTCCTGCTTGTGGGCCTTAAGTATGATTTACCTATATAAAATACATTATTACAAACTTTTTTTCTAAAAATAATTTAGAAGCTGGACACATAGACTCTAAGTAGTTTTTTTTTTTTTGGTCATATATGAATTCTAAATATTTAAAAATGTATTTTCCATCAATTATTTTCTACCGAAGGAGAATTAATTTCGCAACTCCTGTTATCTCTCAATTATATCCTCTTCGTAATGAGTTATAATGTCTATGAATTTTTTTTTTTTAAATTATTGAGTATATGGTTTAGGAAAGTAAATTTAGTTAATGTGTTGTGCATCAAGTTTTGATCACTTTTTTTATTCAATTTCCACTTGATTTACAATAAAATCGTGATCCATTTTTTATGTGTTTGTCAGTTTAGTACCATGACGTGCATTCACATACAATTATATTCAAGAAAACGCATCCAAAACACCCGGCTTTCAAATATCATATTGATGCATAAATCTTCTAAAAAACCATTGAAGTTGTCTTATTTCTGCTCCGCGAGGTGCCGTTTGGTTTTTATGAGCACAAAAGCGGGAAGGAGAACCCCACCGTGCTTAACCATCCTCTCAAATGTTACCCTAGAGTCTAGCAATGATTAAGGAATGTCAAGGTCAAGCGATGCTTGCAAATGACAAGTTCAAATTGTCAATTTTCTCAAATGCCATCCAAAATTCAAAAGGCCGGGATTGACAAGCGAGTCACTAGCTCCGAACGCCTCCAGCGCTGTGTCACATTCCTCGTGAAATGGAAGACAGATGAACGCAAGAGGAGTATGGACAGATAAATAAATAAAAAAAGAGAGAGATAAAGTAAAATAAATAATATCATCATTGGGTGGCCAAAATCAAAGTTAGTGTAGAACACGTGCTACGCACAGCTACTCCTTTTTTTCTTTTCTTTTTTTTCGCTAATTGAATAGTTTTCATTTATGTAAAGATAGGTTTGTAAGTTAGGTCTTTTCACTATAAAATAATAATATTATGGTAAGTTCCTATCTCTGTTCTTTATATTGTTGGACTTATGCACATGCACGCAAGCACATCTGTATTTTGCACATATAAGTGAGAAGGAAAAAATCGATTTAGTTGAATTTATTTAGTTTTCTTTTTTGGTCAGTAGTCAAATATATTTATTTGAGTGGACTCATAAAAGTTATTTTGGTTCTATCGTTTCTAAATTATAAATGCTAAATATTTTCAATTTTAAAAATAACTAGAGCTTGCTTTGCCTTTTTCCTTACATTGTCAATTTTTTTTTCTTTTGTAGATGTATTTAATAAATGGAATGTTTATGTTTTATGATCTCCCTGCCTTAATTTAATATTTTTTATTGCTTTCTACAAGGCATTATATATATATATATATATATATATGCTTCTTTCAGTTTCCTTTCCTGTTTGGATCCTTTCGTGGTTTTTTATTCAAGGAAATCATTATATAAAACAAAACAAAACAAGAAATAAGTCAAAACTCGCCTAACGCCCATCAAGTCCGTGGGCCATGAATACTTGGGAGAGCAGGCAGCTACTACGTGCACCTTCCCTCGCCGTAAGTCTATTTGGTCACTTACCAGATTTGACGTACTAGATATTGAAAAAAAAAACAAGGTCTTTTCATAGTCCGTACAGGAGTCATTCCTTTATAATAATTAAAAAAAACCCTTAATTCTGCCTCAAATTTATCACAATTCTACCCCAAACTTCTTTTCAGTCTGAAAAAAAATCCCCTAATTTTCATTTTAGTCCCTCTACACGTTGAAAGATCATCCATGATTTTTCAAGATTATCGGTATTGAGAGGCTATTGTTGCTCCATATAAAAGTGGAATGATTGATAATAACGCATGATTGATAATGAACCTCTAATTAATCCAAATATTGAAAGTCTTGAAGAAATTAATGGTGATTTTGGGACACGTGGGCAGATTAAGGGTTCAAATGAAAGTTTGAGCTTCTCTTTTTGGGACATGTGTCTAGAATTTTTTTTTAGTAAAAGATAAGATTATATTGACTTTAAACAAACTCCTATTCAAAATGTTGTGCCCACATAAATCTGACTTTTTCTATTTGACATGAAAGGTACACTGAATCTCTCCAAACAACAACTACTAAAATATAAAATCACGAGTAATTAAATATGTCACGATCTTTAGAAAATTATAAATGGCTATCGTTAAAAAAGGAATCAAGATGTCCACTTGCGCGGTACAGAGATAGATTTGGGATTGAGCCTAGATCGATCTAGGATTTTGGTTAAATTATCGCGAATTAAACAATCATCGAGCGACCTCGCACGGGACAAAACAAAGAAAATTTAGTCTAATTTCTGCTGATCACGGCGATACTGGACCGGCGAGATCTGACAGATCGGATTCGCCTCGGTGGGCAGTGGGCAGTACGCAACCCGGGCTGGATTACCCGTGATCGCGCACGTGGCGGGGCGTGAGTGGAGCGGTCGCTGTCGCTCGGTGATACTTCGGTCAAACCAGGACTCTTCGCAGGCTGTCAGACTATATTTTATACCGAGTTATTTAAGGGGGAAAAAGGCATTGTTGTATTAATCGTGGTGAGTGAGAGATTGCCAAGCCACAAGACAAGGACAAAAAACATTTTCAGCCGACGTCAGCGGTTTGGCCGAGAGAAAAGAAAGAAACACTTGAGGTCGATTGTTTCACGAAAAATAACTTTTAAAAAAATATTTTTTGAATTTTTCGGTGTTCATTTCATGAAAAATAAACTACTCAAGGAAAATATTTTTCATCATTAGAATAAACAACCTTCAAAGATGAGAAAAATGTTTTCCACTTTTCAAAAGTGAAAAACATTTTACATAACTTATTCTTCTTTTCACTAACACATTTTTGTTTTATTTTTATGATTTCTTTTTTTTTTTTTTTTTTTCTTTTCTTTCATTCATTTTCATCTGTCTTCCTTAGCCTTGACCGAGCCGGCGCCTAGGCCACGAAGGCTCCGCCTAGCTTGATCTAGCGGCCACGAGACGAGCCGAGCCTCGCCGACCTAGGACGGAGCTCAGGCCTCGCCAAATCTAGTGAGTTGGGCGGGGCTCAGCCTCGTCTCGAGCTCGCTAGAGGTTCGCCGGCTCTGGCGAGCCGCGAGCTCGCCGGATGGGCGGCGAGCTTGGGCTCCCAATCCAGGGCGAGCCCGCCGACCGTGAGCTCTGACGCGAAGAGGAGGGAGGGAAAGAGAGGGGTAGGTGCATCACAGAAGACGGAGGATTAACCATCGCAACGCGGAAACTGACCGACTCCCCGCCGACAGACCTGATCGCCGATCCCCCGAGTCAACCCCCGAGGTCGGACGGAGGAAGAAAGGGAGGGAGGGAAACGGCAATTAGGGGAAAACGAAAAGCGCCCTTGCGACGACCGCCGCCGATCAATGCGAGGAAGTCTTCGCTGTCAACGTCGCCGCCACCGCGAGCCGGCCGATTTGTCGTGGATTGAGAATTGCCGGCGGAGGAGGAAGGAGGAAGGAGGAGGTAGAAGGAGGAGGAAGGAGGAAGGAAAATAAAAAGGAAGAAAGAAAAATAATAAAATAATAAAAATTTGATTTTTCAAAAATATAAATAATTAAAAATTCATTTTAAAATATAAAAAATAAAACTAATTTTTTGGTCAATTAAAAATAATAAAATTCAATTTTTGATAATTTTCCTCAAATAATTAAATTAGCTAACGAATGGTGAAAAATATTTTTCACTTAAAAGTTTAGGTTTTAAACACAAAAAATAAAGTCATTTTCCTGGAAAATGACTTCCAAAAAATGTTTTCCGAAACAAGATATTTTCCGCGAAACGAATCGGGACTCGCATTTAGACCTCATACAATAACTGTCCTAGCTCTACCGTATCTTTTGTTTCATTTCTTCCCGGTGGAACAATCACAAATACTTTTTTGATTATGGATCTACTACCAGAAATTCAATGCGTAATCTTAGCATTCGATGTGTATTCCTGAGTAATCTCATTTTTCAATTATTCAACCACAAGTTCAATGTTTCGATTGAAGAGAGGAAGCGAGGGGGGAAAGGACACTGGAAAACGCGGGGCGGGCATTTTCTGCTCCTCCCTTGACTTAAAAGAGTCTTAAACGCTCCCTATTTTTGCGTCGCGACCATACCATCATTCGTGTGGCCGACGCTTTTATTACGATTCCGGATTCCCCAAAAATGGTTCCTGACCCTTTCTAATTTTTTTCTTCTTCTTTTCCTTCTTATTTCCATGCCTTTGACGTCTCGTTTCTAGGGTCTTATAGCATCGTTCCTGTCGTCGTGTTTTCTCTCATCCGGGCCATTTTTTTTTCTCATCAAGTCGCAAGGCCTTAAGGAGGCAAATATCTGTGACGCCAACTTTGCCACCCTCCCCATTTTTGCTGGCATCGGCATTGGGTTCACAGTTGACATCCCTAACGAGCCCCTTTCATCGCTGACACAGCCTCTTCCTTCTTGCATGTGAAAGGTGATGAGCCCCTTTTTATCATCGCACGCAGTAAAAAGTAATATTAAAAAGCCCGGCCAAGTGCCAACCACCCATTCTCTCCTTTTTTTCTCTTCCCCTTTCTAGATTTTCCTCTCCTCTTCTCACACGTATGAGTGTTGTAGAGAAAGAATAGGTGTCCCCACCATGTGCTGGCATAAAAGTCTTGGGCAATAGGTGAGCTGTGTGCTTTTAGATAAATGTTAAATGAAATTCAAATTAGTGATTTTATTCGATTGCAACTTTCAATGTGATGTCCGAATGTTGAAATAAAAATTGTGCTTTCACATATTAATTTCTTGGAACACATGTCTATAATGATGCATTGTTCTTTCATCATTGGTAGCGGGCTGACTGCCTCCGGCTGTCAATCGCCAACAAAGTAGGAGTGAGTGAAAGAATGGGTTAAACAAGTATAAACGATGAATCCTATCAAATGCACAATTAGGAAATGGATGTTCGGAAACTAGCGTGGCAACACACTTGGCACAGCGTTGACTTTTTTTCTTTTTCTCTTCCCCCGCAAAGCCGCCGCCTAGCGTCGCTACGATCCCCTACGCCAGTCCAAAAAAACAAAAAACAGAACAATCCCCCGCCGAACCGAAGAACGAGCTCCGATTGGGGGGGGACGAAATCGAACCTATGGATCTGAGAGCAATGCCGAGGACGAGGAGGGCGACAGTGTAAGGCACGCGCGTGCCGCGGAAGAGGTGCCGGCAGGCGATCCCGAGCACGAGGCAGATGCCGACGAAGATGATGGCGTCAGTCGGGTTGGAGGAGCCGCCGCCCCCGCCGTCGGCCGCCTCGGCCAGTATCCGGAAGGGGAGCAGCTCCTCCCCTCCACCTCCGGGAGAGCAGCCATCGAGAGAGATGCGATGCGATCGATACGGAGAACGGACGCGGGACTCGCTGGCGATGGAGGCGGGCGGGCGAGTGCCGTGGGGAGTGAGAATCTCGGGAATATATAACACGGCCGCGCGACCACGAGGGAAGGCGAGAATTATAAACAAAAGGAGAAAGCGAGGGCGGGGGGGGACAGCGACAGGCGGCGGCGGCGATTCCTCCTCCTCCTCCTCCTCGCCGACGGGGCTCTCTCCGGCAGGGGCTTCCTTTTCTTCTGCTTGCGTGGCGCTAAAGAGCTGGGCGGTGAAAATAGCTTGGATGTCGGATCTCGGGGGATTTAAATTCAACTGTCATGATTGTCCAAAAAAAAAAAAAAAAATTCAACTGTCATGATCCATCAATGAAAGTGATTGCGCTGGATAACTTCTCAATTTGATAACTTCCGGTGATTTTCTCCTTAATTTCCTCCAGTTTTTTTCCCTCCCTTGTTGTTGTTATTATTATTATTATCCTCCTAAACCATTATTTCGAACGATCAAGTGAATATATATGAGTTAATATTTTCCGAAAAATCTCAAACCGATACAATTGTCACGAATTTAAAATCCCAAATTGAACCATTTTTTTTTTAAATTTACCTTTTATTAATTTTTATATCAAGAAATTGCAAATTGGTATACTCATGATATACAAAAGGTAAAACACTAAACTAATATAATGGAAAAATTTACTGTCACCCATCATCAAACTTAGCAATTTAATGGAAAATTTTAACGAAAACTAGTGAAAAGTAAAATTGTCATAGATATATAATTTGGAGTTTTTTGTGATCAAAGTATAATAATTCAATATTTTTTGTGGTATTAACCCTAAATATATACATATATATATGTGTGTGTGTGTGTGCGCGCAAATTGTAGTAAATTTATGCTGTAAATTAAGCATTTTTGGGAAATTCAAATATTTCCGCATTAGAAATTATTCATCAAAGCTGTTCGAAGCACTTACAGACGGACTCTCTACGTCAAGACCAAAAAATCAAACTCCCCTCAAAAAAGCTTGCCATAGATAATTCATGCCAAAAGAGAATCGAAAGAGGGCATGATGTCAAGATAATAAAAACAATTATCGAGAAGTATAATCGCCAGCAATCGATTTGACGTCGAGATTTCGTTTCCAAAAAAGAAGCAACTTAATTGGGCCTTGCTTTCCGATATTGTGGGTGAAGAAAAAGATTGGGTCTTTTAATTTTGCAACTCGCCAGTGCTTATAATGGGAAAAAAACAAAACAAAAAATAAAAAACAAAAAGGAGAAGAAAGACATGTTGGGGAAAGATTTAGGATGATAAATAATGGATATTGGGATGATACGTAAGTGAGGTTGTAGTGGCGATTGATGATAAGGTCCAAGAGCGCCGCCTCGACCATTCAAGCTCGGTACGTCAGCCGTGGCCCTCCTTGACGTTGACTCCTGGCCCATCAAGGCCGCCGATGAATGGGCTGGTCGATTTCCCATGCGGATCGACTCCGTTCGTACGCAATTAGGGAAAACATCCAAATTCCAAAGGGCACATGGATCAGTACGAACTTAATACATTTATATCTTGAAAATTATCTCACATCGATAGTAAAATTAACTTGTGATCAGTCTATAACCGTGACGAAAAATCTCACAATTTAAGTTAATTTTTAAGCTGAAAAAGGTGTAAGAAGGAGATTGTTGACTTGCCAATGAGTCTAAACTCGATAGTTTGTGGCTCCAATGTAAGACCCAAGGTAAAAAATATTTAAGACCGCCAAACCTCTTAACACCATGCACAATAACATAATTGGTGGAAAGTATGTCACTTCCCAGCGAATGAATAAAATAGGGCTCAATCACAATATGTGGACACGAGCTGGTACTCTTATCGTATCGTCGTGCACATTGAATATGACATATTTTTCTGTACAAATGATCATAATTTATAACGTATCCATCTTTTTCCGGCGGTCCAAAAGTACTTTTCTAGAAAATGCATAAAAAAAAAAAGCACGGCTCCTTTAAATTAAAAAAATCTACTTGGTGTGTTTTCGAAACTTTACACTTTTGCTTTTGACAGGGAGACGCCCCTCGAGTTGCGTGCGCCCTTCTGTAATCGAAACGCCCCTCCTTTAATGGGGGTTTAGTCAAACTTTCTAGTTTGACTTGAATCCTTTTCCCCTCCTGCTTGTGGGCCTTAGGTATGATTTACCTATATAAAATACATTATTACAAACTCTTTTCTATAAAATAATTTAGAAGCTGGACACATGGACTCTAAATAGTTTTTTCTTTTTGGTCATACATGGACTCTAATTAGTTTAAAATGTATTTTCCATCAATTATTTTCAACCGAAGGAGAATTAATTTTGTAACTCATATTATCTCCTGATCATATCCTCTTCATAATGAGTTATAATGTCTATGAACTTTTTTTTTTAAAAAGTTATTGAGTATGTGGTTTAGGAAAGTAAATTTAGTTAATGTGCTGTGCATTAGGTGTTCATCGCTTTTTTATATTTAATTTCCACTTGATTTACTATAAAATCATGACCCATTTTCTACGTGTTTGTCAGTTTAGTACCATGATGTGCATTCACATACGATTATATTTGAGAAAACACATCCAAAACACCTGGCTTTCAAATATCATATTGATGCATAAATCTTCTCAAAAACCATCGAAGTTGTCTTATTTATGTTCCGCGGGGTCTCCTCTGGTAGGAGAACCCCATTGAGCTTAACCATCCTTCTCAAATGTCATCCTAGAGGCTAGCAAGGGTCAAGGAATGTCAAGGTCAAGCAACGCTTGCAAATAACAAGTTCGAATTGTCAACTTTATCAAGCGCAGTTGATAATTCAAAAGGTCGAGATTGGCGAGCAAGTCACTAGCTCTGAACGCCTCCGGCGCCATGTCACGTTCCTCATGAAATGGAAGACAGATGAGCACAAGAGGAGTATGGACAGATAAATAAATAAAAGAGAGAGAGAGATAAAGTAAAATAAATAATATCATCATCAGGTGGCCAAAATCGAAGTTAGTGTAGAAGACGTGCTATGTACGGCAACTCTCTCTCTCTCTCTCTTTCACTAATCGAATATTTTTCATTCATGTAAAGATAGGTTTGTAAAGTTAGGTCTTTTCACTATGAAAAAATATTTTATTATAGTTAGTTCTTATCTCTGTTCTTTATCTTGGACTTATGCACATGCACGCAAGCACATATGTATTTTGCACATTTAAGTGAGAAGGAAAAAATCGATTTAGTTGAATTTATTTAATTTTCTTTTTTGTCAGTAGTAGAATATATATATTTTTTGGTCTGTCTAAAAGAAAATCCCCTAATTTTCATTTTAGTCCTAAATCTGCCAACACGTCAAAAGATCATCCTTGATTTCTTCAAGATTATCGGAATTGAGAGGCTGTTGTTGCTCCATATAAAAGTGGAAGCATTGATAATAACGTATGATTACAATAATGAACCTTAATTAATCCCGATATCGAAAGTCTTGAAGAAATTAATGGTGATTTTTGGACATGTGGGCGGATTAAGGGTTCAAATGAAAGTTTGAGATTTTCTTTTTCAAACAAAAAGAGGTAGGGGGCAAAACTGAGATTAAGAAATTAGGCCAGTCCTTCTACTTCTAACTTTTATCATCTCTTGTCCAGAATGTTGCACCCTCATAAATCCGACTTTTTTCTCTATAACGAGGAAGGCACCTCTTGAAATAATGATTATCAAAATATAAAATCACGGGCAATTAAATATCTCGCGATCTTTAGAAAATTACAAATGGCCATCGTTAAAAAAAAATCAAGACGTCCACTTGCACGGTGCGGAGATAGATTCGGGATCGAGCCTAGATCGATTCAGGATTTTGGTAAAATTATTGCGAGTTAAACAATCTTCGCCTAGCATGGGACAAGACATAGAAAATTTAGTCTAATTTCTGCAACCCGGGCTGATTACCTGCGATCGCGCACGTGGCGGGGCGTGAGTGGAGCGGTCGCTGTCGCTCGTTGATACTTTAGTCAAACCAGGACTCTTCGCAGGTTGTCATATCATCTTTTATGCTGAGTTATTTATTAAGGGGGGAAAAAAGGCATTATTGTGTTAAGCGTGGCTGGGGTGAGAGATTGCCAAGTCACGAGACAAGGACAAAAAAGATTTTCAGCCGACGTCAGCAGTTTGGCTGAGACAAAAAGAAAAAAAAAAAAACACTTCGATTGGAGAGAGAGAAAGAGAGAGAGAGAGAGGGGAGGGACAATGGAAGACGCTGGCCGGCCGACACTTTTATTACGATTCTCCAAAAATGGTTCCCGACCCTTTTTATTTTTCTTCTCATTTCCACGCCTTTGACGTCTCATTTCTCGGGTCTTGTAGCATCGTTTCGGTCGCTGTGTTTTCTCTCATTCGGGCCATTTTTTTTCTTCCTCAAGTCGCAAGGCCTTAAGGAGGCCGATATCTGTGACGCCAACGTTGCCATCCTCCCCATTTTTTGCTGGCATCGGCGTTGTGTTCACAGTTGACATCCCTAACGAGCCCCTTTCATCGCTGACGCACCCTCTTCTTGGATGTAAAAGGTAATACCAAGAAGCATCGGCATCCAGCTTACCATTGACCTCCCTAATGAGTCCCTTTTTGGCCCCATTTGATTCAGCTTTCTTAAGAGATTTTGGGCCTCCAAAGCCCATTGGAAAATATATTTTGCTTTTGACAAATATTTTTAAAAGCTCATTAGTCAAATATTAGCATTGGGAATACTAAAAACTCAATGCAGGTCCAAATCCTTTGAGTATTCGGCATTTTGAAAATGCAAATTCACTGTTCATTCATGTAATTATTAATCTTCTTCCGCATTAATTTTCGTCTTCCTCGCCTAAGAGTCGGGCTTCTCCAGCAGCCGCTATCACTGCTTAGGAGTTGCACGTCCCCTGTGACAATCGCCTGGGGTGGTGCGACCCGCGACCCAGGCGGCGTCGACTGGCGCGCCCGAACCAGGCAACGCCGCTTGGGTCCATGCAACCTCATGCCACCAAATCTGGCGGTCCGTAGGCCAGATCTGGCCTCTGTGACCTTAGACGATGGCATTGCTTGAGGTCGCGTCCCCAGGTGGCGTACGACCTCAAGCAGCTAGATTTGGCTGTCCAACAGTTGGCCAGCGGTTAATCGGCCACCGAATTTGATTTTCATACTTTAAAAAAAATAGCAAAACCCCATTACCAATGTAAGTTTTGCCAAACGGTATTTATGCTAAAATTACTTTTCAATGCTATTTGAGATTATAATTTATCAAACAGTGTAACATTTCGGAAAACCTCTTTATTTCAAAGGTATTGTCCAAGTGCATTTCCCTAAAACCAAACCAAACGGGCTTTTATCGTCGCACACAATAAAAAGTAATATTAAAAAGCACGGCCAACCACCCACTCTCTCCCTTTCTCTTCCCTTTTCTAGATTTTTCTCTCCTGTTCTCACACACATGAGAGTGTAGAGAAAGAATAGGCGTCCCCACTATGTGCTGGCATAAAAGTCTGGGGCAATAGGTGGGTTGTGTGCTTCTAGATGAATGTTAAGTGAAATTCAAATTAGTGATTTTATTTTATTGCAATTTTCAATGCGATGTCCAAGTGTTGAAATAAAAATCATATTAATTTCTTGGAACACATGTCTATAATGATGCATTGTTCTTTCATTTATGTTGCAATTGTTGAGCTGTAAACTCTAGTTGTGTGTAGAGTTAAATTTCAAGCTAGTTTCTGAACAACCATTTCCTAATCGTGTGTTTGTTAGGATTCATCATTTATACTTGTTTAACCCATTATTTCACTCACTCCTGCTTTGTTGGTAATTGACAGCCTGAGCCAGTTGGCTCGCCACCGATGATGACATGAAGGATGATCTTTTCTGGAACTTGTTGGGGTT
The DNA here is from genome assembly GCF_016545825.1 of Eucalyptus grandis. NCBI lineage: Eukaryota > Viridiplantae > Streptophyta > Magnoliopsida > Myrtales > Myrtaceae > Eucalyptus > Eucalyptus grandis. The sequence goes on from NC_052618.1 coordinate 44,120,925, forward strand.
GTTGGTGTATGTTTCTTGTTTATCTTGCCTTTGTGCATCCATTTTTATTTGTATGAATGTCAGCCAACTCTGGGATTTTATTTCTGACCAAAAAAAAAAAAAAAAAAAACCCTGGGATTTTATGGCATTGTAGCGTTAAAATTCAAAGAAGCAGTACGACGTCCCGGGTCGTGAAAATTGCTTGAATTGCAAAAGAGTTGTGTTGAATGTGGAACCCGGAAGAAAATTGCGTGCCACAGAAAGAAGTAAGACGAAGAAGGAAAGTGCCCCCCTCACCCCCCAAAAAAATAAAAGGAAAAAAAGAGTTACCTTACATTTGACCAAACAGAAAAATGTACCACTTTTATGGAGACGTAACGAAAGTGGTGAGCCACTTAATGGATAGCATTACCAAAACACAAAAAATGGTGTCTAAATTAAAAGAAGAGTGGAAAATGTACGATCCTTAGTAAACTTTAATATAATTTGCTTAGCAAAAACAAAAAATTATCGTAACTTTTAGTTAGATCTGACAAATTTAGACTTCCATTGCTGAATATGTTGTATTTTTGTGGTTTTTATGATCAATATGATTTGACTGCCCTCAATTTTTCCATAAAAATTACCAACATGGCAGTCACTAGGGATGGACAGCAAGTTTAGTTCAACCGGCAAACTAAACCGATTGATGATTTCAAGAAACTAGAGCCAAGAATCTATGATCGGTTCAATATACAGGAACCAATTTTGAACTTCTTTTGGAATAAATATGATTTTGCACATAATCACTTGACCAACATATGCTTTATAACGAAATGATGCAACTTTTAGGTTTCGTTCGTTTCGCGGAAAATAATTTCCAGGAAAATAAATGTTTTTCAGATTTTCCGGCGTTCGTTTACGGAAATAACTATCTTGGGGAAAATGTTTTCAATGAAATGAAAAAAGTCTTCTAAATTAAAAGAAAATGTTTTCCATTTTTGAAAAGTGGAAAATATTTTTCTCCCTTGATCTCTTTTATCTCACACTTTACAAATCCTCACTTCCTCCTCCCTTTTCTTCTTATTCTTTTTTTTATTTGAATTATTTCTTAATTTTCTTTTTTAATTCGAATTATTTTAATTTCCTTTTTTCTTTTCTTTTCTTTGTTTCCCATCTTCTTCTTTTTGGCTAGTTGTCAATCATTGCCAAGCGAACCTTGAGCCCGTTGATCTCAAGCTTGTACTTGCTGATCCGGCGAGCCTCGAGCTTGACACTCGTGCTCGCCAACTGGGAGCAAAGCAAGCCTCGCGCTCATCAGCCGAGCTCGAGGCTCGCCGGTGGCCGGTCGCGGGCCATCATTGTGGCCGGTGATCGGTCAAGAAAGAAGGAGATGGAAAAAAAGAAAAGAAAAGGAAAAATGAAAAAAATAAAAAAAAAATTAAAAATAATTAAAAATCAATTTTAAAAGATATGAAAAATTCATTTTAAAAATAAAATAAATGAAAAGAGCATATGAAGGAAAATATTTTTCTTACTGAACAAAGTGAAAATATTTTCCATTTCATTTTCAGATTTCATCCGAACACCGGAAAATAATTACATTTTCCTAGAAAATGACTTTCCTGAAAAATATTTCTAGAAACGCCACATTTTCTGCCAAACGAACGAAGCCTTAAATTAATTAAATTTGACTTTTCCAACAACACAAATTTGGATAGGTTTGGTTCCCGATTTCAATTTTTGAAAATTGGGAGTCACAAGATCCATTTTCCAATTTTATGAAGGGGGCTTTTTTCTAGGAGATGATGGTGGTGGAAAAGTGGTGATCATAGCTCAAGAGGAGGAGGAGTTTGTGCTCAGGGTGGACCATATCAAACAATAAATCGGTATCCTCTCCACTCCTCACCAAAAGGTCCAACCATGGGTCTCCTACCAGGTACCTTTGATAAAGTTAATCTCACTTGGACCATTTTTTCCTTCTAGATGGTCTATCGTCCTCATCGTCTGGAGCATCTATACAAAGGATACACTAGCAGTCAATATCCCAAAAACAGTGTCCTAATCAGGGATATTTATTATAATAAATCGATCGTTTGTCTCGGTCAAAGGTTTCTATGATGGCTTAGAGTTGAAGGAATCGTCAATAGCACAAGGATGTATTATCAAAATAGAAAGAAAAAGAAAAAAGAAGAAGTCTCTTCCTTTTCATTACTAAACCATTCAACAATTCCAAATTGGATTGGCTTGAGATGCCGCTTTCCTTGGACTCCTCTATTGCCCTCGAGACGCTTCTTTTGCGGTCTTCTTGCTGTCGAGCTCTCTTGCCCTCGAGCTCCCTTCCTCATGCCCGCCTTCGTGCTCGCCTCTCTTCCCTAGTAAGATTTCTCTATTTGCGTTGAGTTCTCTATAGAATTTGTGTTGATAATTGCTAATCTAACTTATTTTTTAGCTACATTGGCAATTTTCGTTCTCGATGTCGTGATGTCACTTTGATTTGTGGTTTTTACAATTACTTGGTATGCTGGTTCGTACTCTCTTAGTTTGGATTGATTTCAATATCTACTTTGCTTGTTGAGCATTTTTTCAATATGTGGTTTCCATCTAATGGAGCGATGTCTTCAATCTACTTTTACATGAAGAACCACATGGTCGATTTGATTTGTTGGTCACTTGTAATTTGATGGTCAATTTTTTTGGACAACTTTGTGGTGAGCATGGAGTTTTTGACCATGTCACCTTGATTTATGCTTTGTTGATTCGTCTTGATTTGGCTTCACTTCAATTGCTTCATTTGCTAGAGTTTCGCCAAGGTCTTGTACCTATAGGTTATCGAAAAGTGTTCAACCGTGTCCATTTCTCGCTATACTAAAAACTTGAGTGAGCATTTAGTGTATTAAAAAAGAAGTGAAAGATTCTGACTAATATGCCAAATTATCCATATGAAATGCAAGTGCAATTGTCATAATAACAATGGATTTGCACAATTATATAAGAAGAAATGTTGTGACTAATACGGATTTTGATCAGCAAATTGGGATATGATCATGGATATTTAGTTAACCATGATACTGTAAGTGAGGGGACAAGAGGTTGCATCTCCTAACATGGCACGTTTAAATGATCACCCAAAACCGAACCAAACGTAGCCTTAGTTGGCCTCCATGGTTAATGATGAGAGGGCTGTCACACTAAGACAATTCGGGTTACAAAAACAAGTGAAGACTATGAAAAATTATTTTTGTTTTGAATATCAACCTCCAAATAGGAAATTGATGGAGTTGTGAAGTCTGATATAACAAAATAATATCAAAACTTAGAGCTTCTTACTATTAATGACATATATATAATTTACATTGTAACTATGTATGATCTAGACTCCTGCTATATATTTGGCCAATATCTTTTATAAATGTAACTTTGAAACTTGTACCTTTGATATTGATATTAATAGTGAAAAGATTGCTTAGTGCGGCACCAAGTTTTTCTCCTCTGATTTTGAAAACATTTTGAAAGGGTGTTCGCATAAAAAGTCGCTTGTCTTCTTCTCTGTTTTACCTCTTTAAAGATTCGCGTTCCTAACAGCCGTCACCAGGAAAAAATTAAAGGGCAAAAATCAAGGGAGTCAACTACCCACACTAAGAGAGCGAAACTTCTGCGCGCATGCTACATAGTAAATGTAGCATGTGACTAGTAGCTCTACTATATCTTGAAGCTAAGCGGGCAATCCCTACTCCAAAAAGCACTATTCTAACTCGAGAACGTATTCTGTGAGTTGATAAATTCAACTGCTCGTCAGATAGAACAAAGATGGCAAAAGGGTCGCCACTCGATGTAATGATGCTATCGCCATGATAAACGAAAGGGACCAAAAAAAAGGCATGGATGTCAACGATCCCAGCTGGGAGATAGTGACGCTTGCGCGTGTAATGCTAAGTAGTAGATGCAGCACCTGCATGAAAGATCGACCTGAAGTTGAGCGACCAATCCCTGCTTCCAAAGCTCCGTTCTAAATTACGACGCAATGCACGAGTTGGTAGGGATAAAAGACTAGTCAGATGTCACGAAAACAACGCTTATGAAAGCGTGTGGTAAAAAGAATTACAACTTGATCCATTGCGTAAGCCACGGAAGTCAACGACGTAAAACTAAGAGCGTGAAGCTTATAGTAGATTGTAGCATGTTGACGTCATAATTCGGTTCGTCCCCATTTTCTCTTTGAACGAAAGTCGAACGATTTCTCCGTAGCTTCATTTAGCATCTTCTTCGTTGCCTGCTGTAGCTGAACAGACGGTTAGATTGTCCCGATTCGTAGAACCACATTTCTTGAGGACCTTGTTGTGTTTTAGGAGTTGAGATGAGAAAATTACCTAAAAAATAAAAATTTTATTGCACTTGTGTCAATTTGGTTTTAAATATTTCGATTGCTCCAATTGAGTTTTAAACATTTTCAAGTTTTGCCAATTAAATTCAATTAGCCAATTTTAGTTGAAAATTGCTGATGTTAACAATAATCGTCACACGTAGTACGGTCAATGCCAACGTTGACAATTTTTATAAATTTTTTTTAAAAAAAATTCTCTGAATTTTTATTATTTTTCTTTTATTTTTATTATTTTCCTTTATATATATGTTTCAAGGTTGGTGAGGGCCAGCAGACTCTTGCTGGACTTGGTAAAAAAAAAAAAGGAAAATAAAGAAAGAAAAGGAAATAATAAAAGAAATTAAATAAAGAATTAAAATTTAAAAAAAAAAATTATCCACATCAACGCTAATTATTTTATGTGGCACTATGGTGTCCACATTAGCAATCTTCGACTAAAATTAATTAGATTGATTCAATTGATAAAATTTGAAAATATTTAAGATCCAAACAACATAATTGAAAGGTAGGAGATTGAATTAACACAAGTACAAGATAGGGACGGAGCACATAGACATGGAGTACTAGCCGCGAGATCCCATCGCTACTACTCTTATGATCCTTGGAGGTTTCAAGTTTCCTCAGCTAGAAGCAGGTGTCTTCCGACACCAATTGAGGGTCGCCTTGTCTGTCCAAAAGATATAACTATCGATGGGCTGTTGGAAGTGTATTTTTTAATTTAACGTGTTGGTGCCTATACGCTTCAATCCCCAATTTGACATGGTACATTTTTTTCAACCCTATGCCTAGCTCTATCCTCTAGGTGGTTTACTTTCAGGGATGCTGAGGTTTGCACGAGCTCTTGACGATGCAGTTCAAGGACTTTTTACTCAGGTGCTAGCTGGCGCAAAGGAAGGTCTTTTCATTTCATCTACATCGGCTTGATGACGATCGGAAACGCATTGAATACCAGGCGAAAGGCGGCCCGGAAGTGGGGGACGCGATGAACACGAGCCGCAATTATCATCGTCGAAAACCTTACTTTGCACGTGCATAGTTGGAAAAGACGAGACATGCACCGGACGTACTGATGGGACTCTAGCGTCTCGGCCTTTTTCCGCCCACGCGAGATCTTTGCCCCGGGCATCAAGAGGTCGATTCATCATTACGACCAAGGGCGGCGTGATCGTTCGTGTCCGCATGACTTTGTCCTTTGTCCCATTCTGACGGGACGGTGTAATGGATCGTTTACTAATAACGATCGCCACGCTTAGCACGAAGACTAATCGTCATCGATTTCCTGAGGCCGCTCTCGAAAATCGCAAAGCCGTGGGCTTTTCCCGGTAACGGGACTAGCTCGGTTTCGCAAAAATTTCAATCCTAACCCAAAGCGACTCCGATACCAATTTTTTTTCCTTGTACCAAGCAAATAATTTTCGAACTGACTTACAAATAAATAATTTAAAGCCCTAAAACTTATCCAAATGGTGTAATAGGGTCGTAAGATTTTAAACTAAAATTTATTAAATTTGTGCATTTGAATCATTTCATTAATTCTATTTAATTTTGTTAACGGAAAATGTGTGTGTGGTTTTTCCCAATTACTTTCTTAGGACACGTGGTATTGATGTGATGCCCACTAACCGCCATGTTTGAAAAACTTTAAAAAAAATTTAAAATGAAAGAATGATAAAAATTTTAAAAAAAAAGAAGGAAAAAAGAGGATAAAAGAAAAAGGATAAGAATGAAAAAATGTAAATAAAAAGCTTAACATTAAGGGCGTTTGTTTAACAAAAAATGAGTTATAATAATTAAAAACATTTTTCAAAAATGATTACTTATATTGTTTAGAAAAATTAGTAAATGCAAAATCTTTTCATCACGGGTGACAATCTATGCATAACAATTTTTGTGAGGGATGAAAAATTAGTCTATCCGTTTATTTTTGTAAGCAACATAAGTGATTATATTTCGAAAAATATTTTCCAAATCACTCTTTTTTTGCGAAATGCATCCTAAATAAAAATTAAAAAAAAGGCAAGATCTTGCTAGCCGCCGGCTTGTAGAGGTTTTGCAGCGGAGTTCAATGGCAGGCTGCGGGGGTTCATCTTGGAACGTTGCTTGCATTGAGGAAGTCTGAAAGGACTATAGCCGTCATGATCTAGCTCAAGGAAGCACAAGCGATAAAGAGCTGCCATGGTGGAGCTTGCGTTGCATTACCGTCGCTTGTTCTTGGGGGAATAGCTGGGAAAAGGAGCCAGGGTGAGTCTCAAGCTGTCTTATCAGACCATCTACATTCTCTTTAGGAAGGTTGAGGATGCGCAGTCAACAGTAATGGAAACATGCTTGAAGCCACTTTTGTAGCTGGGAAAAAACGTCTGATACTGCTGGCCAGCTCTGTAGAATCTACACTTTCTGTCTAATTTCGATCCTGTCATATCGACCGCGATGTGATGCTCGCTTAACAAACGTGCAAATTCTAACCACGATCGTGATATTTGAACCAGGTTATCATTCTAGGGTCCTAGTCGTAAAATTCCCAGTGCCTGTAGCATCATGGAATGTCAAGGCCCTTATTAAGTCTTGAGGCCCATTAACGTTAATCGTGGACGACAAACTGATGTTGTACGGAGGTTAGCTTAGGAACCCATAAAAATGTTGCATTATCTTGCTGTGTAAAAGCTGGCTAGACAACCGTTGACAACCGTTGACAACCGTTGTTAAACCGGTTTTCACATATCCGATTCTCGAGTTTCTAGTCCTATTCTAAAATCATGCTCACCCCAACTTCTTATAGCTCTCTTTCTTCTTAGGGCATATGGCTTGGATCTGCCATTGCGTATTCCTCACATGTGGATCTGTGGGGTTCTACACATCTCAACTGTACGTCCGGCACATATGCTATTCTATCAAGAGCGACTAAGGGCGTTTATGCTCGAACAGCGCTTCAAAGTCCCATCACGTTCCTTCCTATGGATGAAATGTCGCGAGGCCCGCACTACAATGTTGGGTCAGGACATGGGCGTGAACTGTTCATCTTATGTATTAATAGTACCAAGACTAATAGTGTTCATCAACCATGCGCATTATAACGCATCTGTCTTCGCATCGACGCGCGCACATACACGTAGGCACGCAGTAACAGTGCATACTCATGACACTTTTCCCTTCACTATGGGCGGCTCGGACGTCTTCAAGGCTGTTTCCATCATCTGGTGATGTATTCATGGCACCGAGACGAGTTCTCTCGGTCCTTTTCCAGGTTGAAGATCCTTATGTATGCATCCACAAGGGTGCATCTTAGGGCATGGAATATATCATATGTAATACCACCATTTTGTAACAAGGACTGTCTATCAAGAGAGGGAGGATGGAATGTCCTTTCTCTAGTAAGTTAAGTACGATATTTAAAAAATCTGAGTCTTCACAACAAAAGTGGAGGGGGAGATTGCTTGATTCTCCGTGGCTTGTATAGGCATCCTTTTCTCGCCCGATATTTAATTTTAGTTCAAAGGAATAACATTTTTAATGAGTGACATTTGGGTCATCTATCACATTACATGAGGTCGTATTACCCTTTATAAATACCAGATTTTATTGAAAAAACATCAATTTTGACTTGAATATTTTTCCTTATAAACAAGAATTAATTTTTAGTTAGTACTTAGATTCGTTTCTTATCGAATTTTGGTCCAATGATATCTTTAAAGATCTGAAATATCATTTCAGTGTACATGTCTTTTTCTTTTATGTGTCACTTCATACCATCTGTAGTTTTCTCCATGTTTACCTTTCCCTCCTTTTCTTTCATCATCTTCATTCTCAATTTGACCCTAAAGAAGTGCCTCGCCGAGAAGAGCGCCCTTAACAGATCAAAACACTGCACAATTTGGAACCCATGAAACAAAAACTCAAGTTCTCAACATATGCCAAACTCAAATCTCAAGAGACCTTTTCGAGCTGCGACCTCTATGCCACCATGTTAGCTTGAGCTTCGGCTAGCAAGGGCCATGGCCGCTACAGCTTTGGGCCACAAATCTTGTGGCCACCATGGCCATGAGTTATTTTCGAGCCATGAATCTTGAGGCTACCATGGCTATTCAAGCTTAAAGGTCGCGGTGACCATGATGCGCCAATGACCACTTGAGATTTGCGAACCTCAAGCTTCACGGCTTGAAAAACAAGCTCAAGTGGCCATGGCGTCTATGAGAATGAGATTGAGCGGCCATGGCTGTGGCAATGAAAAAGGCAAAAGGAAAAAAAGAAAGAAAGAATGAAAAAACAAAGAAACGACTAAAGACGGCAAAGAATGACATGTGAGATATTCATCGGTGTCAATGGAGTTCACATGATGAGAGCGAGATTTGGGTCCTGAGTAAAAATTAGAGCCCTTTCATTAGACAAAAAGAAGAAGAAGTTCGGAGCGGAATTGGAATCTTTGTAGGGGAATTGAACTAGTGAAATTAGTGCGAGGCAGCATGATGTTGTATGGGGTCACAAATAGGTCTAAAAGTTGACGTGGTTGACATTCTATGGCGATTGCTCTCTCTCTCTCTCTCTCTCTCTCACGTGACAAAAGTCGCCAAGGTCACAATTGAGCTCTTCTAGAGTCGAATGGCACTTGTTCGATCTTCACTCCTTTTCTTTCACCGTATGCTCCTTTATCGTTTTGCTTTTCATGTTCTCTTTTCGCTTTCACAGCTCACGGGGTTCCACTTGGACGCAATTGTTGACACCACGAAGTCTCTCTTTATAATCAACACAAAGTCGATTTGGTCAAAAAGAATTTGGAAATGAAATCGATATCGACAGGATGTGTGAGTTACAGACAATAATGCCGTCATTGAAAATTACAGAAGGAACTTATCGATAACTATGGACGATGATTATCGTTGACTATGAAATATAGCTATCGATGTACAATGGCGAGAGGTTGACAAACATCTCGTTTCGATGAGAAAATCGATTTGTGATGTCGATGTTGTCAATTAATTTCGCCAAGTGTTGGACACCGGGAAAAAGAAAGGAGATGGAGTGAAAATGTTGATTAGAGGGTTGAATTTCGCTAAACCATTTATGGACAAGATTGGTGAACAAATAGGAGACTTAGATTTCGGAGGTGTAGTTATGACTATACTTAACATAATAACTGCTAAAGGGCGGTTACGATTAGGCGATGCAAACTAATCATCCATCATCAAAATACATATACCCGCCTTTTGTATCTTTCAAATTTATTCTTCTTCATCATCATTATACCAATTCTTTTAATTTCAATAATTTATAGCCTTTTGTATCTTTAAATTTATTCTTCTTCATCATCATTATACCAATTCAATTCCTATAAAAAACACATCTAAAAAAAATTAAAGATAAACTTTTTGGTGAAAGACTTTTTTCACTAATTAGATCAATACGCATTTTAAGCCGCGTTTATTGTCAAATAAGGGGATACGCCAACCATGAGAAAATGAGAAATGAGAACACTATGATAGGTTTACAACTGTTTGTTTAGCACAATCAAATATAGGAAATGAATCTGACCAAATATATATATATATAATCCACCCGACAGCCCATGTCCATTTTTCAACCCATGTCAATTCGTGTGACTATTGCAGTTGTCCTGCGTAGGACCTTCCAACTTTTTATTTTATTTAAAAAAAAAAGGCTTTTTATTCATGAGGAAGCAACAATAACAGTTCATCCCCCGTTATAGTTATATAATCTTTTGTAATTATGCACTTTATATATATATATATATATTTATGTGGGGGCATTTGTAAAATACAATTAAACCATAAAAAGTTCAAGATGACATGGAAATTGATATTTATTCTCGGAATGTTTACTAATATAATAAGCTGCGATTTCTGATGTTGACATCACGCCCTATAAATTGTTCCGAAAGCGAGAAAGAAGTGGGTAAATATGTCGAGATAATACTAAATACCGTCTAGCCTATTTAATTAAAAAAGGAAAACCACCAAAACATCTAAATTATGTCAACTATGATACATTTGCCTTAAATTTTTTGTGACATCTAGAATCCCGAACTTGTAGCGGCGTGACACAATTACCTTCCATTAGGATTCTATCAATGAGCAATTTTAATAATTTGCTTACATGATGGGGGAAGGCCAACGACATTGACATGACACCCCATCATTTTGGTTAGGAAATCATCTGACGAAATCTTGACATAGAGTAAATATATCATATAAGTATAGATTTAGAGTTTTTTATGTCACAAGAAAAAATTTAGAGTTTTGAGTATTTGATGATATGAAAAAAAGTTCGAAGTGCACGTGTCCTAGTGTGCATATTTTGGGGTTTTTTGTGATTTTTTCCTCTAATTAAGTAATCTATAGGCAGGGCAAACAGATCGGCCGGCTTTAATTTGCACACAAAGACGTGTTGATGTGTTGTGTCGTGCCTTGTCGCATGTCACGTGTCTATATCAGCATCGGCATTGGCGCTATTAATTTGATCGCATAATAGTAATCTTAAATAGGAAAGAACCTACTTGGTCAGACCAATCTAAAAACTTTATTAGTCAAAAAGGAAAGTAAATTTATATATTAAACTCATCAATTCATTATAAATCGAAACTAAATCAACAAATCGATGACCAAAAGAGTCCAAAACCAATAACCAGACGAATCGAACTTATCAATTAGTCGGGGTGCGGGACCCGGCATTTGATTTCCCTGTCGATTCATCATCATTCGTCGGCCCGAGGCGCTGCACCGTACGCACTCGTATGATTGGGCGAACTGTCCGAAAGATCCGCAAGAGTCAGCGAATTCCGTTTGACTTTTTTTTGCTCGCGTCGGGACAGCAGCCGACGCGCCGATGAACTGCGCCGTGTCGGGACTCCGTGGTCATCTTGGCCGAGTCATGCACGGCGCCGCCCGGCCTACGAAACGCGCGCTCTTCCAGGTCGTCTAGCTCTTCGTTCGCTTCGTCGTTGTCGTTCGGCCCGCGACTGCAGCTGCTGCGGCAACGCTCGACCCAGCTTCGATTTCGTAAAGCAGAGGTCTCTCTCTAGCGTGCTCAGTTGCGGGGGTGCTTTCGGGAGTTATTTGGTAACTAGCAGTGATGACTCGGGCTGGTCTTTGATGGGTTGGGCTGACTATGTTGTCTCTGGTTCAAGAGCTTGTCAGTCCGTGAAGGTGGCGGTGGCACGGCTTTGGGGGACAAATGTTACCGAATCTCATGCTCTAGCCTCGAAGCTTTGAAGGCGATGTTCTTGTTCCCTGAACTGGTCAATTTTCTGGATAGGCAAATGCTAGCTGCCCAGCTTTTTTTCACGTGATGCAGATCGAGGGGTAGTCGGAGTATGTCGATGGGCTGAAGGCATCTACTGAAAATGAATCAGATATAGTTGGATTCAGAGATTGGAAGTCAAAGTTCAGTGATCAGATTGTAAGCTTCATTAAAGTACAATAAGTGTAGATGGAACTTACCCGTAGGAGTTAATTGTTTGCCTTTTCTCTTACACAGGTGAGTGATTGCGTGCTGTTAGGATATTCACACATATAAGTTGAGAAGACTCTCGATCATCAGTTTCTATCCAAAGTTTCCACTAAGTTGTTGAGAAGGATCGAGAGAAATACTATAGATGGTCCTCCCTCTAGTCTTTCCTTATTTTTGCATGATGAAGGTAGAATATGTGTTAGCTAATGGAAGAATTAGGGATACATCTCGTGTCAGAACAGTAAAATAAGAGATATTTTGCTATATTCACTTGTTGAAGCAAGTATTAGTGTGCAATTCGGACAAAAAAAAAGCAGCAACTTTTGGTAACCAGGGGCTTCTTGATGCATTAACATCTTTAATGATCATTTGTCCCCTTTAATGCAGCTGTTTACATGTAGGCTAGACATTTTTCTCAGTTCTCATAGAAGTACTAGTTCAGTTAAAAATGATAATGACTCGGTGGAGCTGAAACTGATGTAAAGTGTTAGGTAGGTTTGGCACTACATATCTCTTGGTGCATGTGAAACCTATCAAGTAATGAACTTTTGAGACCATCACCTTCTTGTGTACTGATCTGGTAGTAATGGTATTTCAATACATCAACTTCACATGCAAGAAATAGTAGTGGACCCGGATAGAGGTGATCCAAGACCACTTGACACTTGTTCTGATCCATAAGAATGAGGATCTGTTTATTTCAGCTGCTAAAGCTTTTCAGCGTGCAAAGCTTCCTCATGTGAAGACAATATGTGAATTTCAGAAGCTCTAAATGTTATGCAGGAAAGCTACTAAATTTCCAGATTTTGAATTTCCAGGTCATGGATCATCGAGATCATGAGTTTGTAAAAGGCGGAAGTACCTAGTTCATCAGCCATTAGTGGTCAAAACAAGGTTTTGATTCCAAATTGGAATTCAGGCCTGTGTTTTTTTAGTTCCTGTAGTGATAACTTTGATCTGTGATAATTGTATAAACATTTCCACCAATTAGAGGCCATATTCGCGGTTGCTGAAATAAATGAACACTTATTAATTAAGATAAGCCCTGATGGCTATCTGATAGACCAAGTAGTTTTACTCATCCTTATCCCTCATTCAGTTGATATTTATCTTCATATATTTCATCAGTAAAATTAGTTCAAGAAAAATAAAGAGGAGGATATCGTGTAGCAACCTTAAACATTCAATGAACTCATGCCTATCACTTTAATTACATCAACAATTTTAGCCATTGTACTCTTACGCTCTGCAATCAGGGAAACCGACTATTCGATAATGGTTTTCTTTTCTGGTTTATTAAAGGATCTCTTGTCCAGATGTATGAACCATTGTCCATGGACAAACAGTGTTCAAACCTTGAATTTTTCCCTCGATCTTTTGATGTCCTAAATCACTGTGATGTACTAAAATTAAGACAAAAGGAACATCCCTCATGTGTTCTGTTTTGAATGTGTAGGTCCTCCCTTAATGCTTCAGGGCTCCTAAAATGACGGTTGGTTGTCTTGGCATTGGATATATTATGGGAATGGAGAAATATGTGGTATATCTAGCTGTTCTTCTTCTTGTCATTTGTTGCTTCAGTCATGTGAGATCTGATTTTCTGGAGCATAGATACAAAGTTGATGACGCAGTTCCTCTTTACGTCAACAAAGTGGGTCCATATTACAATCCAAGGTAATTATCAACCTGTCGATTTAGGAAGCTAGCTTTTCATTTTTCTAGAAAAGTGTGGAGTGCATGGTAAGCATGCTGTCTGTAGAGGATGAAATGAAGTATGAGTTGTATGCTTGCAGTCAGCTAAGATCACGGTTGTTTAAATGTGGCAGTTTGAGGTTCAATACTATGTTCTGATGCTAGAAGTATATACATTGTCTTTACATTTATCAGATCTGCACAAGTCTTTCCTCTTAATGATGTTCTGTATATACTTTCTTACTTCCTGTTCGTGTGATGGTTACAGTGAAACATATGGTTATTACAGTCTTCCATTTTGTCGACCAGGTTAGCCTTGCAACATGTACCTAAGTTTTGTTTGGGGTTCAAGTGCCTCAATTTCGTCCTTTTCCCCAATTATGTATGCATGTCATATCTTTCCCCAATTCTTCGCATTTTCATGATGACAGATCATTTGGAGGAGAAACAGGAGACTCTTGGTGAGATATTGAATGGAGATCGCCTAGTAACTGCTCCATACAAAGTAAAATTTCTACAGCAGAAGAATCATGAGGTTGCGTGTGCAAAGAAGTTGACAAGTGAAGAAGTCTCTCAAATCCAAGCTGCAATCAAGCAGTATTATATATTTCAGATGTACTGTGATGACTTGCCAATCTGGGGATTTATAGGAAATGTTGAAGGATCATCAACAAATAATTCAGAGCACAAATATCTCCTTTACCAGCATTTCGAACTTGAAATCTTTTTCAATAAGGATCAAGTAATAGAGGTTCATTTGTTGATGCACCCTAATGAGGTAGTGGAGTTGGCTGAAGGCAGGGATATGGATATAGAGCTACAGTACAGCGTGCATTGGATAGAAACAAATGAACATTTCCATGAAAGGACTAAGAAGTATTCAGTGCCACGCAATTCTTCAATACACCATTTTTCAATTATAAATTCATGTGTGACATTTCTGATTCTGTTTGGATGCCTTTTAATTTACTATATGAGAGTCATCCGGAAGGATTTCTATGAGTAAGAGTGCAAGCATTTGTCACCTTCTTTTCCTTGTTCTTATTGTGTTCTCTCTAACTATGCTATGGAATATGTGTTTTTACATGTTTGATCGCTTGGCAGTTTCATACCTGAAGACACAGCAGTAGACAGAGAGCAGACAGGATGGAAGTGCATCCGTTCTGATGTCTTCCGGTATCCAAAGAACAGGTCTTTATTTGCTGCATCCCTCGGTTCTGGTGCTCAGTTGTGCATTCTGTGAGTTTCTTGACCAATCAATGCGTCTGAGATCATCTTACTCAACAGGCTGATCGGAGGTCCTCTAACTTCTTGTGTTATAAACTTTTGATTATTTACAATCTTTTTTCTCAGAGCCACATTTACTTTACTACTTGGGCTTCTGGGTGTATTTTATCCATTCAACGGAGGAAATTTGTTCACAGCATTGATAGTCCTGTACACCATGACTTCTGGCTTTGCTGGATATTTAGCTGTCTTATTCTACTGTCAGATTGAGGGAAAGAATTGGGTATGTTCTAACAGGCTAAATGTTAAGCATCTCCATTTGAACACTTTCATATTCATCATGAAACTTGAGCCTAATCTTCTGAGTTTTACAACAGGGCAAAAATTTGCTGCTGACAGGGTCTTTATCTTCTGTGCCATTGTTTCTTATATTCTGCTTCCTTAATACTGTCGCGGCGTCTTACCAAGCAAATGCAGCACTTCCTCTAGGAACAATCTTGATATTACTGTTGATTTGGATATCGCTTGCATTACCATTGCTTGTTGTTGGGGGAATAGCTGGGAAAAAGAGCCACGGTGAGTTTCAAGCTACTTGTGAGACCTCAAAGTGCCCCAGAGAGGTCCCGTCGCTCCGATGGTACAGGGGCACTCTTCCACAGATGGTCCTGGCAGGTTTCTTGCCTTTTTCTACAATCTACATGCAGCTGCATTACGTGTTCATGAGCATGTGGGGTAATAGGGTCTATACCCTTTATAGCACGATATTTGTCATCTTCATTATTCTGCTCATCACAACTTCGTTAATCACCGTGGCTCTGACGCACTTTCAGCTAGCCGCCGAAGATCATCGATGGTGGTGGAGGTACATCTCTCTCTCTCTCTAATGCCACTTTTTAAAACTTTTTGCTAATGATGGAAGTGATATCTCCTTTTTCTTTCCATTTATTTTCCTCTTTGTTTATTTCATCAAGTAAATGTCAAAGTTGAAAGATAGTCCTCCAAAAAAAAAAAAAAAAAGAACAGTGGATGTTTATGAGTTGGATCAAACCCAGCTACCTATATCACAGGTGCAACACCAATCTTCTGGTTTTATAATGACAGAAACGACAAAAGTTGGTTCATATATGTTAAAACACAATAGTCTTATATGAGAAACCAGTCACCACATATATAAAAATTTTGACAATATAAGACAAATTCTTGCAGTCCTGATACTTCTCTAATTGGAATAGAGGATCTATAACCTTGACATCCGTGAAATTGTAGGACATGTGAATATAGGAATTGAGAGTGTTCAAAAGGCTATGCCTCTGCACTTCACATGAATCGAAAGGCTACTGCTATTACAAATGTTTAACTGAAATTGAATATGTGTGCTCATTGGAACTGCAGTTTTCTGATTTACCGGTTTAGAGGAAAGAAATTAGGAATAATTTTGGCTTGCTTGCATTTAAGCATTTTTCCCATATGTACTAAGCTGTTTAACAGACCATCTATATTCTCTTTAGGTACTTCATTTGTCCATAATGATCGAATATGACTTATGGGGGCCATGCCACCCAAATGAATACTTTGGCAATGGTCTTTTGTGAGTGGGCTGCTACTTATGTATCACTTAACAATCCTCTCCTACTCCATGTGAGATCTGAATGTTACAAATTCCCCCACTTATAGCATGTTAGTATCGAACTATAGAGACGAGACCCACACCAAGCAGGTAGGATATATCATATTTCCCACACTGCCAGTTGGTGCATTGCTCCGATTCCTTCAATACCAAGTCGGCCCTATCCACGAAAACCAAGACTGTGTAAAAGCATTAAAGTGGATGGATAAAATAAGTAATTCACTTGTGAAAATTTTTTTGCATTTATTTTTTTAATTCGCTTGAGCAATATTACCTTCGAGGGGTCAAGAATAGGTCTTATATCATGTATCAAATTCTTCAAGTTGGAAATCTCAAGTTTTCATGGAAACTGTAAGGTTGAGGATGCGCCGGCAATAGTAATTGAAACATATTTGAAGCGACTATTATAACTGGCAATACAAGCATCTCATCCATCTTCATGAAATTCTACTTGAGAGGGCTTATCAATACGTCTTGATAGTGCCAGCTCTTAGCATGCCTAATGCCAATTTTGAGCAGTAGGATTTACACTATCTGTTTAATTTCAGTCCTATCATATCAAGACTGGAATCAAGACTGGAATGTGATGCACTTAACAAATGTTTGAGTTTGAATTGTGCTTGCAATTCTTTAACCAGGTTATCCTAAATTTCGAGTGCTTGTAGTATCATCAAGGACCCGCATTAAGTCTTTAGTCCCATTGACGTTCATCATGGATGACCACTGAAACCCTTATATCATGGTGCTTGAAAGCTGGCCGGAAAACAGTTGACACAACGCATAGTGTAATGATTGCTCCGATTGTCATAGCTGTACTATTTATTGTTGTTTGCAAAATGCAGCTAATAATTATAATGTGCATATTATCTGAATGAGATCCTGTTTCTTGACATTGTCAGCCTCCCAGGCTTAGCCTTTTCCCTTTAATTGAAGTGTCTGCATTCGTTTATAAGGATTGAATTGATTGTTTTGCTCACTTCAGGTCCTTTCTGTGTGGTGGATCAGTTGGTCTGTATGTCTATGGTTTCTGCTTCTACTACTGCTATTGGATATCGCACTTCTCCGGCTTCTTACAACTCTCTTTCTTCTTCGGGTATATGGCTTGGATCTGTTATTGCATCTTCCTCATGTGTGGGTCCGTGGGGTTTTACGCATCTCTGCTATACGTTCGGCACATATACAGCTCTATCAAGAGCGACTAAGAGTGTTTTTGCTCCAACAACACTATAAAGTCCCATCACGTTCCTTCCTATGGATGAAACATAGTGAGGCACCGTCTACTATGTCTGGTCAGGACATGCCATCTTCATCTTCTGTTTTAGCCTTTTCTGATATGTATAGATGATGCCCGGGTTTCCCAATGACAGAACCAATGGTGTTACTCATAAATGTGCATTATAATGCATCTGTCTTCGCATCGACACAAGCATATACGCCAGCAACTAGCAATGGTGCATGCACACAATTGCTTACCCTTCCCCTTCGGGAGGCTCGGTTATCTTCAGGGCTGTTTTATCATCTGGCGATGTATGTTATAGTACTGAGGGAAGTTCTCCTAGTTTGTTCTCCAGGTTAAAGCTATGAATACATCCATGAGACAGTGCATCTTATGGCATGGAATATGTCATGTTTTCATACCTCGGAATCTGTCGGATATATGTAATGCCGCAGAAGTCGGAGATCGCTCGTCCTCCAAAGCTTATACAAACACCCTTTTTCTCATCTGACGTTTACTTTTTGTCCAAGTGAACAGCACTGAATGGATGGCATTCGCCTCATCGTCCAGGACAATCTTTCTCAATTCTCAGCCACCTGGCTTCCCACATTTTCTCTTCAGTCCTGGTCTATTGTGTTGTGTCTGCTGCAACAGACGTTACAACTTACAATTGCCTTTTCAACCATTCCCAGCAAGATGGACTACATTGTCTTAATCATGTGATTACCAAGATGCAAAATTCTAATTATACTGTTGGAAAGAGTCATACCCAATTGATAAGCCTTAGGTTGCATTTGTTTCGTGAAAAATAAAAATTTAAAATACATTTTCCTTAAGATGATTGCTTATATCACTCACAAAATATTTCCGTCGTCTTCGAAAATAGTTAGATTTATAAGTGATGAAAAAATTTTCATCAACTAATTATTTTTAGCGATAGGCGTGATCATTTTAGAAAAATATTTTCAGATTATTTATTTTCCGTAAAACAAATTAAGCCTTAGTGAGTATATTCATATACATGAAAAAGAAATGATATCTTATCATTTCGAAAAGCAAGTAAGAAAAAAAAATGTTTAAAATTTATTAGAAGGACAGAAAAAGGTGGGACAATTTTTCTAGTGTACTTTACCCCTTACAATTCTCATTTTTGACAGAAAATTATCTTAATGTTTGATCAATTTTTCTAGTGTACTTATACTTCTTAAAATTCTCTGACAAAAAAAAAAAAAATACTCCTTAAAATTCTCATTTGCGTCCGATCTACTTGATGATTCTTTTATTCAAAATAGTAGATCTTGTAAGCATTTTATTCAAAATGACATGGTTTTGGTGAGCTGTAATTTTTAAAGGTATTTATTCTCCCACCACCTTTGACCATTAGTGTCAATTAGGTAATCAAGCTGTGATTTCGTTGATGATGCACAAGAATCGTGATCCAAAAAATTTCAAAGCAAATCTGCCCACGAAAATCACATAAAAAATTGAAAAATTACAGTACTAGCAAACTTTTTTCTAGAATATGGTAGAATGCTTGCTAATCATGTTTGATAGTGAATATGTATTGATTGTCCAAGGATTACTTACACAAAACACAAGAAAATAATTGATTTCCAACTAGGTTTGCCTAGTTTGAAAAGTAAAAAGGAAATTTCACAAATGATTTCGAAATTTTGGTCTAACGTGCACTGTCATTCTTAGACTTTTAATTGATTCATTCTTGAATTATTAAAAATGTGCTATATAGTCCCCACATTATATGAAATTAATGCCATTCTTTCATAATTACAAGCCAACGGAATCTATCGACGTGGCTTTCAATATGTTAATTTAATCGGTGCACAAAAAAAGAAGAAGAGTTAGATGTGAATTATCTAAGTAAGATATCATTTCAAAATCTGAATATAGTAGATGGATACATTCACACCCTAATTTCCTTTTCCCATTTCAAAAGTAGATGGATAAAAAGATGGACATGTTGACTTATCACAAATTCTCTCCATGTCTCTCTAAATACTTCATCTTTTTCAGCCTAGTAGGATCCTTTAAAAAATGCAGCTCTATTAAATTAAAAATATTATTATCCTAACATCTTTGAATGTCTCTATGTTGTGATCCAAATTTTCAGATAGTTTGCAGCTAAAAGGTAGTCTCTTATTCTTACCTTTACCATAGTCTCTAAAGGCTTGAAATTAAAATAAAAAATGTTATTATCCTAACATCTTTGAATGTCTCTATGTTTTGATCCAAATTTTTAGATAGTTTGCAACTAAAAGACAATCTCTTAAAGGCTTGAACAGAGAGGTTAATCTATTATGAGACAGCATACCTATTACAACTGACTTGATCTTATGTGATCTAAGCAAAAAAAAAAAAAAACATAAGAGTAATTCATATCATTAAATAATGTCTAATCTATCATTTAACTGAATGGGAGGACTATATTGAACATTTCTTAATAGTTTAGAGATTATATCAAACAAATAAAAAAATACGTAGGGGGCACTGCGCATGGGCAAAATGCTGAGGTAATCATCTCCGTTTGGCTACCGTCAACAAGATCCTCCAAAAATAAAGCCATTTATTGGGGACCAAAATAGAAAATCATCGAATTCCAAGGACTAGGATGAAATTTCCGAAGAAAAAAGTATTGGTTTTTTTCATTTTCCTCCCTCTCCTTCTATCTTCTTCTTCCAATTTTTGGCACTTCTCTCTTTCTCTCTGCTCAGAGCTCGCCCTAAACCGGAGCAAAAACCCCGACGGATCCATCGATCGATTCCGCCATCTCCGGCGAGAGAAGCATGAGGAAGGAGCCGTCCGCCGGCCGCCGCAGCCTCCTCGCGGCGATCGCCGCCCTCGCGATCGCCTCCCTCGCGATCGGCGCCAGATCCGACGCCTCCGACCACCGCTACAAGGACGGCGAGGTCGTCCCCCTATACGCCAACAAGGTCGGCCCTTTCCACAACCCTAGGTAAACTCCCGTGCCCCTTCCTCCCTCCCCCCGCCTCGCTTGTCGATCGATTCGGCTTTCGCTTTCGGTTTCGAGCTTCGCGTCGGATCTTCGTTTCGGATCTGTCGTTGTTGTGGTGGTGGTGGTGTTGGCGCGCTTCCTTCTGGCGCCGTCGGATGAGGCGCTGGACGCGGCCGTGTAGCTCGGTTTTTTTACTGCGATGTTTCGTTTCTTTCCGCCTAAGCCGATGCTGAGCTAATCTGCTCGTTTTGTTTAATTTGCAGCGAAACCTACCGCTTCTTTGATCTGCCGTTCTGCTCTCCAGGTGCGCTTCGCGTCTCCTCTTTATTCCCCGTGGAGGCGGTTTTAGGTTCTAGCTTGACCGAACACTGGTAGTAAGATGAATGTTTTATGAGTGATGCGATGCTGTCGTTGACGAATGAAGAAAGTGCTAATTTTCCTTTGTCTGATCCTCCCTTACCACTGCGCTGAATGAAGGTGGCGGTACCGAACGTGTTTTTCCTGTTTAATTCGTGCTGTGCAAGTTACTGCCGTGTGGAGTCACTTAGCTGTTACTTTTGATATAGCTTTGTTACTATGTGAGCTTTTTCGGATCCTCTTTTCTAAGGGGGTCATGTGGAAAAGGGAGTTTGTGCCGAAGAAAGCACTTCCACTAGAAATTCTGCGAAATGCATCTTCTGGAAATTAACACAAATGAATCATTCACGATGTTCATCTCAAACTTTTAGGCTTTAAGGGTGGTGCTTATAGTGAAATTCGTTATCACCCTTAAATATCAGAGGGTTTAACTATATGGATGCTTGGCAGTTCATTTTAGGAAGAAGGAAGTCAAGAAAATGCCCGAATCATAAAAATCTTATTGGTGAAAAAAAGGGGGATGTCACAAGTTCGGCTAATGAGAGGCTAGAAAATGGAAACTGTGATTGAACTGTCCTAATTTAAGGTCTCCGATCCATTAAAGCCACAACAACAAGATTACTGCCATTAGGCTTCATTCTATTGCGGCCAAATGCTGTGTTAGTCAAGTCCAAGGGTTATATGGTCTTATAGTGCGTTCCATCGCTATTTTGGATGGATATTTAAGACCTTGACATTCTGAAGTTAATGCAGTCTAAAAGTAAACTGCATTTGTGTAATAGAGAAGAAGGGAGTAGTTACCGTGTGCAAAATTGTGCGTGGCGAGAGTTTTTATGGTTTTGCTTCCTTTACCTCTTATTCGCTTTTTCCCT
The DNA here is from genome assembly GCF_016545825.1 of Eucalyptus grandis. Taxonomy (NCBI): domain Eukaryota; kingdom Viridiplantae; phylum Streptophyta; class Magnoliopsida; order Myrtales; family Myrtaceae; genus Eucalyptus; species Eucalyptus grandis. The sequence continues at coordinate 44,142,687 of NC_052618.1, forward strand.
TTGGTGTTTCTTTTGGGGGGATGATTTTAGGGAAAAGAATCTGGCAGGAGGGAGGTGGGGGTGTTGGGGTTGGGGAGAGAGGCTTTTTCTCTCCCTAATATTGATCAGCTTAAGATATTTTTTTGTGAGAATAATTCACTTGTGCTAACATCGCTATTGGTTGTCAGATAATGTGAAAGACAAACCAGAAGCTCTTGGTGAGGTGCTCAATGGAGATCGGCTTGTCAGTGCTCCCTATAAACTTAACTTTAAGGAGGAGCATGACTCCAAAGTTCTTTGTTCAAAGAAGCTATCAAAGGAGGAAGTTGCCAGGTTCAGAGCTGCTGTGAAAAAGGACTACTACTTCCAGATGTACTATGATGACTTGCCAATATGGGGATTCATAGGGAAGGTTGATAAGGAAGGGAAAGGTGACCCGAGCGAGTATAAATACTTCCTCTACAAACATATACAATTCGATATTCTCTATAACAAGGATCGTGTGATTGAAATTAGCGCTAGGATGGACCCACATTCTGTGGTGGACCTCACAGAGGACAAGGATGTTGATGTGGAGTTTATGTACACTGTAAAATGGAAGGAAACAGAGACTCCCTTTGAGAAAAGAATGGATAAGTACTCACATTCTTCATCATTGCCACATCATTTGGAAATCCATTGGTTCTCAATTATCAATTCATGTGTAACGGTTCTCCTCTTGACTGGTTTCCTTGCAACAATTCTCATGCGAGTCCTCAAAAATGACTTTGTCAAGTAAGTTTTCCTTTTGACTACATTGTAAGGATTCATTTTGAGTTTGTTATTTTTATTTGTTTCAGGATCATTTCAATTTCACTTTGTTTCTTTTATGCAGGTATGCCCAGGATGAGGAAGCAGCTGATGACCAAGAGGAGACTGGATGGAAGTACATTCATGGTGATGTATTTCGTTATCCAAAGCACAAATCTTTATTTGCTGCAGCCCTTGGTTCTGGCACTCAGCTGTTTACACTGTAAGGACCTTTTTATATGTGGACTTGTGAATCATCGGTTTTTCTTTTATACAGAATTCTTTTAACTTCTATCCAATTCTCTTAATGCTCAGAACGGTGTTCATATTCATGCTTGCCCTGGTTGGTGTATTTTATCCTTATAACCGGGGGGCACTGTTCACCGCACTGGTGGTCATCTATGCACTCACCTCAGGGATTGCAGGATATACAGCTACCTCTTTCTATTGCCAGCTTGAGGGACCAAACTGGGTATGATAGCATTTTGCTTGTGTGATGTTAGCTTTTACGTCAAAAGTTTTCTTGTATGGGCTGATGATGTGGGCTGATCTTACTCCCAACTGGGCTTTGTAGGTGAGGAATCTGTTGCTGACAGGTTGCCTTTTCTGTGGTCCACTCTTCCTTACTTTCTGCTTCCTTAACACTGTTGCTATTGCCTACAATTCTACGGCAGCATTGCCTTTTGGTACTATTGTGGTCATATTCCTCATATGGACACTGGTCACAGCACCCTTGCTTGTATTGGGTGGCATTGCTGGCAAAAATAGCAAGGCTGAGTTTCAAGCTCCTTGTCGCACCACAAAGTATCCTAGGGAGATTCCCCCACTGCCTTGGTATCGGAGTACAGTTCCTCAAATGGCGATGGCAGGCTTCCTTCCTTTCAGTGCTATTTATATTGAGCTTTACTATATATTTGCCAGTGTCTGGGGTCACAGGATTTATACGATATACAGCATCCTGTTTATCGTATTCATTATCCTTCTGATTGTGACTGCTTTCATCACTGTTGCCCTGACGTACTTCCAGCTTGCTGCAGAAGATCATGAATGGTGGTGGAGGTATGATTCGTTTTGGGTCGCTTTGCTTTTGGCATTGCCATATTTTCCTGATTACTCATTGATTTTCTTATATTTGTTATTTTTATTGTTAAATGATTTGCTGACATCCTAAATGCTAATCTAGTGGTTTAGGGTCTGATATCGTCAGAGGTAGTGTTTTTCAAAGTCACGTATTGAAAGTTTGTTATGCTGCCTAAAAAGCAAAAAGTACAGTAAATTTATTGATTGACTATGCAAAGATGATATACATGGAGAATATGCTCAACTTGTTCTTATTTTCAGGTCATTCCTTTGCGGTGGATCAACTGGGCTGTTTATCTATGGATACTGCTTGTATTACTACTATGCCCGTTCGGACATGTCTGGTTTTATGCAAACTTCTTTCTTCTTTGGGTACATGGCCTGCATCTGCTATGGCTTCTTTCTTATGCTCGGGATGGTGGGATTCCGTGCATCTTTGCTCTTCGTTCGTCACATTTACAAGTCGATCAAGTGTGAATAGTGGATTGGCTAGTCCTAATTCCACTAATTTCTGCCATGGAGAGAGGTCGTTAGTTTCTCATACAAGGCGATAGGCATTCTGGATAGTCGATGAAGTGGGCTAAATGTAAAATCCATGTGCTGCCAGGGGAGTATCTTTGATTGCACATTTAGTTAGGCCTCAAGATGCTGCTGGCGGCACCAATCTTTTTGTTGATAATGTGTTGGTATGTGACTCGTGTCAACATTTATGTGCCGAGAAGGATTGGTTTTTATGTATGCCTCAACTTTCCTTACTGAAAACTTCTATATCTTCTTAAGTGTAAGCAGCCTTAGTGCGAAGCAGCCTTTTCTCTGCATGTTTGCTCTCATTTTTGTGGAGGTTGAAATTCCAAATGTTAGGCACGTTGTTTATTTTGGCGTAGTTCTTAGTCTCATTTATGGTTGGAAAAAGACCCATCTACTTTGAATCACGCATATGTTTAGGTTGCAGATCAAAGATACTGTAGGTATCCAAATGTCTCTAGGATGTTTCTAAGGATCCCTGAGGATGATTGTCAGCGGAAGCCATTCCTTCACCGCTGCATCCCCACGAACACAAACAAACCCTTGCCACGAACATGGAAGATGGTGACAACCCCTCTGACAGAACCTGCCAATGCCGCTGCTACTGCAGGGGTGACGGTTGCCGTGGCGAGGGTTGTGGCTCTCGCCAGGGTTTGTGGCGATGGCTCTCTCTCTTTCTGGGCGCCAGTGGTCGTGTGCATGTGTGTGTGTCCACCTAGGACCAACAACGTTGGCGGTCACAGCATGGTGGCAGCTACAGCTTTGTCTAGGATGGACGAGGGACGCCTAGACCTTCGTCGGTGGCTGAGTTACGCCGCCACAGTTTCCGTTCCCACTTCCGTGTGTGTGGGCATCTTTGAATGGGTTGTCCTTCCCCACCAATATATGACTCCACGTCACCCGAATAAGTCTAGTCAGTGCTGATGCAATTAGACGTAAGGTTCCACGTCATTGATTCCGTCGTTTTTTAGTAAACAAAAAGAATGGCTCGGATAAAGAAATACGTAGTTTGAGGACTCAACTGATTACATAAGAAAGTTAGGTATCCAATTAAGAAAAGTTAAGAGGCTATTGTTCATTTGGTCTTCAATATTTTCATGAGCTTTAAACCAAAAAAATAAAGGAACAAAAGCAGTCTCCGTCGATTAAAAAACATCTAAGGAATTTGGAAAAGTGAGAAGCAGAAAAAGGGTACGTGCATTTTCTTTTTATTTTCTTGGTATATTCAGTCAATGTTCATTAGGTCATGGATCCTCTTAGCTTTGGCCGGTAGGCTTGCCATCCAGTTTTCTTTTCTTGTTCTTGAATATATAATTCTTCTGTTTCCATACAATCATGTAATATTTTCCACATCTTTCCTTTAGTTTGAGTCTCAAAAAAGAAAAAAAAAAAAAAAGAAGTCCCTTGATGCTTGAAGATATTGGATAATATCCTACCTAATATCTTCAATTAATGATCTCAATTGATGCTTGTTCATCCTAGGCTAATTATCGCTGGTTGGAACACGTCCATTCAGCCTCATAATTAGCACCTCTCTCGAGCCCTCCTCAAGAAATAGTTGAATTGACGAGAATCCTCTGCCCTCAGTAGGTGTATGCTTTCATGTCTAAATCGTCCCAATCACCGACTGACGTAAAGCATGGTCTGTTTTGAAATTTTTTTACTGATTGTATCGGACGATCAATGCTATCGGATAGATCGATATGAGTGGACATAGTATTGGCTCGAATGCTTCTGAGTGTCCGTGGTATTCGAGTGAACGGGCATTGATTATATGTCATGATTGGTGTTATGGTCAGCCGTTGAGAATGAGACGTGAGAATAGAAGCAAAGCCTGTCCGAAAACTAAAAGCAGGGATGTAATGATTCGTCTTCCCTATATAGTCATGGAGGGTGGGGCATGTTGGAGATCCACCATGAGAGCTTCACGCTGAAAAATCATAAGCCTCTCCCCCACCCACCATTGCAGCTTCCGGTGGTTTTAGCTAATCCAATATTTTCCTAGAAAACAAAAAGACTAATTAATTACATTTTGCCATAATAAACAGGATCAGTTTGCTGTTTCGATTAATTTTTTTTCTTAAAGGGGCTTTCCAAAACCAAATTCAACTTGATCATCACAAAAACAACAAAACTAAATGAGTAGAGTTAGTTTTTCAATCTAACGCATTATGTTAATTATATTAATCCAAAATTAAGATCTTTCTCAGAAGATTTGAAGTTTCAAAACATGCTCTTTTCACACAGGGTGCGACTCCATCCATTGCAATCATTTAACAGGTCCATACAGTGAAAGTATTCGAACCATATTTTTCTCCCAACCAAGGTGACTACAACAGAAAGGGCAATGATCAAGTACTACCAGTCAATCAAAGGCATGCACGCCAGGAGGGGGAATCATCCTTTCATTTCATTCAAAAAAGGCTCTCAAATGCCATGATTTCGTGTGCCGAGAGAGAGAGAGAGAGAATGGGATTGAAGAGACAAAAGGGTTTTCTTTCTTTATGATCCATTTGCACACTGCAAAAAGATGACTCTTTCTCGAGGTCATAACCAATCATTTGGCACAAGATAGAATAATATCGTTAGGGTTAGTGTGAGATGGGGTGCTGGAAGACCCCCCCTTCCTTTGGCGTGCTCAAGAAGACATTTTGTCCATGCCTCTTCTCTATTGCTGGCTAGCTTAAAACCTAGCTAGCTGCCTCAAAAGTCACCCTCCTCCTCTTTCTTTTTCTTTATATAAAAAATTATAATAATTCCCGCAATCATCATGCTTGGGTGGTAGAATGCAAACTAGTGACTTATCTTATCCAGTTATCATGTGTAATTGCTGGTGAGTAAAATAAGGAGTATGATTACCATTTTCGGAGAAGTCTTACTTTCGGTCAAGAGAGAAAAACAATGAAAGATTTTTTTTTTTTTTAAATACTCATTGGAAGAGACTTTTTACCCATTAACCCTTTTATGAAGCTGTGGTGACAGACTAGCTAATCTAGGACTTCCGGCTTGCGGGTGTAATGACCAGGATTTTAGATAATAGTTATTGAGTTGTGGGTATAACAATTAATGTTTTGAATAATGTGGGCTATGGGAAGAATATGAGAATGGATTCCATATATTGGGTTTGAATGTCTCTGATTTAATGATCTTGATTAAGATTGCTGCTGAAATTGTTTTTGGGAATGTTGAATTAAAGTAGATTATTCAATGTTTATGGAAGTAAGATTTAAGATGAAAGTTAAGTTTTGCTAGAAAATAATAGGATGGGCTATTTTATAGATTTAAATTGCACTTGGATTGTTATATTGGAGATTTTTGGATATTTACTAATTGGATGGTTATATTGAAGATTTATTAGATGTTTATGGCACGAGGAAAGAAAAAAGATCATTTGTAATTTCTTTTGAATTTGAAGGATTGGTGTTTAAGAAGACAAATCTAATTAGACAGGAAATTGAATATCTGAAGATGTCGAGATTATTAATGGAAAGAAGGATGTTATTGGATGACTCTAGGAGTTTTAATTGTGGAGATAGAGCACTAGAAGTCTATTTGTCATGGAGTTAACATCACGAAAATTCTAAAGTAGTACAACCGTGATAAATTTACTCTAAATTAATTTTAAGGTCGTCAAAAACCATAAACTGGTACGTTTATGACAAATTTATCCCAAATCAATTTTTGGGTTACTAAAAAATCAAATCAATATACTTGTGACATATTTACTTTTAATTAGTTTCAGTCAATTTTTACCGTAAAATCGTTGAGTTGAATAGCATATGACAATAATTCAATTGACATGGTAAGTGCACATGGAGATCCATATCGATTTAGGGTAAATTGGTTATAGATGCATCAAGAGATTTTTGTTAGAGGTTTATTAGTTTGTAGTTTGTTGTGATATTAACCCTTTGTTCTATGTGTTTGCTTGGTTTTCAAGGAATTATGTAAATGGCTCTCTATCAAATCTATGTTTTCCATTATTTACAAGGTGATTTTTTTTTATTGGAGGAATTACTATTATTGAAAAAAAAATTATTTGAATTATTGTATTTTTGAATTTTTCCTCATGATTGAGCAATTTCATAATTACACACTATGAAAATTGAAATTGAAATTCATAAGTGTACACAGATTGACTTTTTTTTTTCTCTAGTTTAATAGCCGATATGATTTTTGGAGTTTAATCACAACCAATATGACTACTTGACTTCATCAGAGCTGATGTGATTTTCAGGAGTTAACCGTGTCCAATTCAATCCTTTTTCATTAGAACATAGGTTCAAATCTGTACTTGTTCAAAATTTAAATACAGTTCATAAGGTTGTTGAACCATTCAAATCAGTGTTCAATTCATTGGATTGATTAGTTGATCCATTATGTAATTTATTTATTTTTTAATTACATATCCTCACTTTCATAAGTCCGCTTTGTCGCTCTTCTGCCTAGGCAAAGAACCCGGTGGTCGCACTGGTAGATATTTGGGTTAGCTTGTCTTAGTCTTAGCAAGGGACTCATCACTTAAATCAGCAAATTCCGAAACCTTTCTTATCTTAAAAGAAGAAGGGTCCATGCAAGTATAGTAGGTTTACCAAGCAAGCCATAAATCCATCGGAGGCAAATGTATCTCCAAAAGAAAGCGTCCGTTCTATCTCAAATAAAAATGCACCAGTACATCTCCAAATGAAGAAAAATGCAAAGCCTTCTATTTCGTGTTCTCACTATGTATGAAACTTTTAAAGTCTCAAACATATTCCGAATTTCAAACCCTTAAAAGCAAAAAGTACATATCTATAGTTGAAAAAATAAATTCACCCTGTAAAATTCTTGATATGTTACAGAAATTTACTTAAATTGCAATGTAATGATAAACTTTGTCAAAAAGAGGGGCTTGCGTTGACCGACCGGGTGTCAAAAAAAATCCTTAGCCGGATCGAATTTCATCAAACTTTGACCGAAGTAGGGCCAAGACAATGATGAGAAGTGAAATAAGAGATGCATGCGCTAAAAGACTTTTGTGTATAGATAAATGTCCATTTAGTTTTCATAATTAGGCCTCGGTTAGAAATCACGCGGGTCTAATCTAGTAGATATCACTTTTGTATTACCCTGTTAATGTCATTGAAATTTGCAGATTAGCTAAGGACACAGTTCTGTTCTTTTTTGCCCATTTCTTTTTTCTAAGTTAGGAGATTATTTTGCCAAAAAGTGTCGGCAAAATACCTTTCAAATATGAATTGACAAAGGTGTTGAAAGAGTCCTTTATTAACTCTTGGACAGAAAAGATAAACAGCGAGAAAATTAAAGAAATTGAGACTGGAAATAATTGTTGCTAGTCATCTAAAGGTATTGAGATGTAAATAAAAGATGGAAGTAAATTTGAGCGATTGATGTTCTTTAGTCAGAACAAAGAAACCTACCCAAAATAGAATTGACCTTGGAACTTAGAATTGGACCAAATAGGGTCCCTTCCCATTTGGTTCCCAATAATCCTAGGAACCGGACCGGGTTCTAAGATTGGTCCCGAAACCAGTAATTCTTTTTTCCTTTTTCTCCTGTTTTTAGTTTCTTCTAAACCTACATATTGAACTCCATAAATTTAGTGTAGCCTTTTGCTTGCATTTGCTGATGTTGCTTCCACCATCTATTGGAGCAATTGTACCTACAAAATGTTCCAATGAATTCAAATGGCTTTACCTTCCATTTTGTTCTTCTCCGCATCAAAATAATTTGCATTTCATTTCTTGGACATAGTGTGTCCAAGTTGAAGATCATTCATCGTGCGAATTGGCTTTCAAAGGAGACGTTTTTTGTCCTCTTCCATTTCAATTTCAAGGTCTAGATCCAAACCCTAATTTACCTTCCAAGTCTCGAGACTTGAAATAGACGGTCTGTTTCCCAACTATTACAAAATGGACTACAAAGTCGACCTAACCCGATACGTGATACCTTAAAAGAAAAATCCACAAACTAGATATCGCGAGATGGAATGTTACACCAATTGCAAGGCAAGACTATTTAGTGTTAGCATCCATAAACAATGTTCTAAACCCACTAAGGACTACGAACCCACTAAGCTCTAATTAGACCCACCTTAGTCAAGAAAAATCCTCAAGTGGGGATAAAATATCCAAAAGATAAACACAGCAAAAGCTCTGAAGGGTAAAAATGATAAAAAAAAAAAAAAATGGAAAAAGCAGCCTAGTCCATTTAAGGTCACAAAGAATCATTAAAGAAACAGGGGCCCAGGAATGTCATGATGACATTTATCATAAGATTGTGGGGGCCTTTCTGTTTTCCTCTCTCTATATTTCTCAGAAAAAGAATAAAAAATTGCTATGCGCACTTCAACTAAATCCAGACGAAGCACTTTAATTCTAGTGGGCAAAAAATCAAAAGCAACGCGGTAGTCGAAGTGAATCGTCCAATTCCCCCCAAAAATATTTCAAGACATTATTGGCCCACGGAATTTGGACGAGATCTTCCACTGTAATCTTGCCTTTGAAAATCTCCTCCATGCTTATCATGTTCTTTATACTATTCTTTTCTCGGAGAATCAGATACGACACGAGCCACTATTTCATGTGCAACCAATCGACGACGACAATTCTTAGATCCCTCGAAACTTAACGGTTTATATGTAGCTGATTCACATTAGACAGGGATTGATATTTGCGAATGCGCTACAATGGAGGTGCTCTGCACTCTTTATGTTGCCAAATTTTGTTACGTGCAGTATCATAATCTCCATAAAATGTCTTGTTATTCATGAAAAGCGGATAGTTATGCTAAATGGTATATTTTACACATTCTTTAAAAATGTAAGTTAGATAGAGATAAATCTTTTGCACAAGCATTGGCTATCTCATTTTACATAAATGATATTAAAAATTGTAATCATTTCCACACGTGTTATGATGTAAACAGCTGTAAAATGGTAGAAATTTTTTTTCCAACTATCAATTACACATTATAATCTACTCGTTTAGAAAAGATGTGCAGTACTTACATCAAATCTAGTGACTTACATATTTGCTATCGAATGTTCAGTAAAACAGCACAATTTGGACATGAAAATGGTTTTATCTTGCAGTGGCCTTTGCCCATTCACGTGTGAATGGTCCTAATAAAGCATACCCAGAACTGGCCAAACGAAACAAAAGGGAAGGAAAAGGAAAAAAGGAAAGCCTCTCCAAAATCCAAGTACTTCTTTTGAAAGGCAAAAAGCACAGATTCTCAGCTAGAACTTGTCTCTTTTGACTCAAAGTCAACTCAAATCTTTTTTACTAAATTCTCTCTCTCTCTCTCCCCCCCTCCCTCTCCCTGTCCCTCCGCCAGAGCATCTGCATTTGATTGCTCCGATCCCCAAATCCGTTCTTTTTCTTATTCCTTGGCACGTCTTGTTATTCTTTATTCACATGAAACATTTAAAGGGAAAGGCGGTTCTTTTCCTAAAGCTCCCCCCCTCTTGCCCTGCACTGGCAAAACTTCCTCTCTCTCTCTCTCTCTCTCTCTCTCTCTCTGTGAGCATTCATTCAACTTTTGTGCTACACATATTCAGTGAATTAATGTGAATGCTCAGTCCGCTGCTAAAAGTCCATTCCCTCGATGGAGAGGAGCAACCCCGTTCAGCCACTACACCCTCTGTCCACTCTTCTCTTCATCATAAGCATCCTCCTATCAGCTTCAGTGGCTGTGCAGGCGGCCTCGTCGAGCAAGACCGATGCTGAAGCGCTCATTGCGTTTAAGAACATGATCCAGAAGGACCCGAATGGAGCCTTATCGAGTTGGCAGCTGAACAAGGACCCGTGCACATGGTACGGCGTCACATGCTCTTCTAGTCCTCCTGGAAGACCGACTCAGCTCGATCTCAGTGGGAGCAACCTCGTTGGCTCTGTCTCTTTGGAACCTTTTCGGTCTATGGACACGTTGTCTGTCCTGAAATTGTCGTCAAACTCCTTCATAGTCAACTCAACTTCATTGCTGCAACTTCCATATGGCCTCAGCCAGCTTGACCTATCCTTGGCAGCTATCATAGGCTCTGTCCCTGAGGGGCTCTTCTCTGTGTGTCCCAACCTCGTGGATGTGAACCTCGCTTTCAACAACATGACAGGTTCATTGCCTGAGAATTTCTTCTTCGGTGCTGATAAGCTTCGGAATCTCGATCTCTCGTATAATAATCTATCTGGGTCAGCCTCAAATTTGAGGATTGAGAGGCATTCATGTAGCTCTTTGCTTCAGCTTGATCTGTCTGGAAACCGTCTCACAAGTTCGATTCCCTCTTCCTTATCAAATTGCACTAATCTCCAAATTTTGAACTTGGGATCCAATCTGTTCACCGGCGAAATTCCGAAATCCTTTGGCCAACTTGGGAACTTGCAAAGGATGGATCTTTCTCACAACAACCTCACCGGCTGGATTCCTTTCGAGTTGGGGAGTGCTTGCAAGTCTCTCCTGGAGCTTACGCTTTCTTACAATAATATCTCTGGCCCAATCCCGGCCTCATTTTCGTCGTGCACATGGCTGCAGACTCTCGATTTGTCTAACAACATCATCTCAGGACCTTTTCCAGAGTCAATTCTTCAGAACCTGACGGCCCTGGAGAGCCTCCTGTTGAGTAAAAATGTCATCTCGGGACCGTTTCCCGTTACGATCTCATACTGCAAGAACCTAAGGGTGATCGATTTGAGCTCCAACAAGTTCTCTGGCAACATCCCGCCGGATTTATGTCCTGCAGCTGCATCACTTGAAGAGTTGAGAGTTCCAGATAATCTCATCAGTGGGAAAATCCCACCCGAACTTTCGAAATGTTCTCAGCTCAAGAAGATCGACTTCAGCCTGAACAATTTGGTCGGCCCAATTCCAGCAGAACTCGGTAGGCTTCAGAATTTGGAACAGCTCCTTGCTTGGTTTAATGGCCTCGATGGGACAATTCCACCGGAGCTTGGGAACTGCAAGAATCTGAAGAATCTGATCCTCAATAACAACCGCCTTACTGGCAGTATCCCTGTCGATTTATTCAAGTGCAGTAATTTGGAATGGGTATCGCTCACGAGCAACGAACTCACTGGCGAAATCCCCCGAGAGTTTGGCCTTTTGTCGAGGTTGGCTGTCCTGCAGCTTGGACACAACCGTTTCAGTGGCGAGATACCTTCTGAATTATCGAATTGTACCAGCATGGTTTGGTTAGACTTGAACAGCAACAAGCTCACTGGACAGATTCCGCCTAGGCTTGGCAGGCAGATCGGGGCCAAATCATTGAATGGAATTCTCTCAGGAAATACTATAGTCTTTGTAAGGAACGTTGGTAAGTGCAGCGGCATCGGCGGTTTGCTAGAATTCGCTGGGATAAGGCCCGAAAGGCTATTGCAGGTCCCAACATTGAAGACTTGTGATTTCACGAGAATGTATTCCGGTCCAATCCTCAGTTTCTTCACAAAGTACCAGACGCTGGAGTATCTAGACGTCTCTTACAACGAGCTGCACGGGAAACTTCCCGATGAAATGGGTGAAATGATAGCACTACAGGTCCTTGATATATCCCATAATCAGCTCTCGGGTGAGATTCCCTCGTCGCTGGGGAACCTCAAGAACCTAGGCGTGTTTGACGCCTCGCACAACAGATTGCAGGGTCAGATTCCCGATTCCTTCTCGAACTTGTCTTTCCTGGTGCAGATAGATCTTTCCAACAATGACTTGACGGGGCAGATTCCGCAGAGAGGGCAGCTTAGTACGCTTCCTGCAAGTCAGTATGCGAACAATCCAGGACTTTGTGGGGTTCCATTGCCTGAATGCAAGAACTACCAACCGGCGATCAATCCGAATTCGGATGATACCGGAGGAAGACAAAAGCATGAAGCCGTGGCGTGGGCTAACAACGTGGTCCTTGGGATATTAGTCTCCATTGCCTTCGCATGCATTTTGATCGTGTGGGCCGTGGTAATGCGCATAAGGCAAAGAGAGGCCGAGGGGATCAAGATGCTCAGCGCCCTGCAAGCATCGCATGCCGCCACGACCTGGAAAATCGAGAGGGAAAAAGACCCACTCAGCATCAATGTCGCCACATTCCAGAGGCAACTGAGGAAGCTCAAGTTCTCCCAACTGATAGAGGCCACCGACCACTTCTCTTCCTCGACCCTGATCGGCTCGGGTGGGTTCGGTGAAGTCTTCAAGGCGACACTCAAGGACGGGTCCCACGTCGCAATCAAGAAGCTCGTGAGGCTCAGCCACCAGGGTGACCGCGAGTTCATGGCTGAGATGGAGACTCTAGGGAAGATCAAGCACCGGAACCTCGTGCCACTGCTGGGCTATTGCAAGGTTGGCGAGGAGAGGCTCTTGGTCTACGAGTTTATGGAGTTCGGGAGCCTTGAGGAGGTGCTCCACGGGAGGACTCGAGATCATCAGGACCGGCAGAAACTAACTTGGGCTGAAAGGAAGAAGATCGCCAGGGGCGCGGCGAAGGGGCTCTGCTTTCTGCACCATAACTGCATTCCCCACATAATCCACCGTGACCTGAAGTCGAGTAACGTGCTATTGGACCGCGACATGGAGGCTCGGATCTCGGACTTTGGGATGGCAAGGCTCATAAGTGCGCTCGACACGCACCTAAGCGTCAGCACGCTGGCGGGCACGCCGGCTACGTGCCACCTGAGTACTACCAGAGCTTCCGGTGCACTGCCAAGGGGGATGTGTACTCACTCGGGGTTGTGCTCCTAGAGCTCCTGACGGGGAGGCGGCCCACAGACAAGGACGACTTCGGGGACACCAACCTGGTGGGGTGGGTAAGGATGAAGGTGAGGGAGGGGAAGCAGAACGAGGTGATCGACACCGAGCTGATGGCGGCCGCGAGGGGGAGCGGCGACGAGGCGGCGGAAGCGGACGAGGTGAAGGAGATGGTGAGGTACATGGAGATATCTTTGCAGTGCGTGGAGGAGTTCCCTTCCAGGAGGCTAACCATGTTGCAGGTTGTGGCCATGCTCAGAGAGCTCAGCCCCGGATCTGCTGCTGGAAGCAGCAGCAGCAGTTGATGTCAGCCACACTCATCTGAGCATGATAAACGTAAGATGAGGAGGAAGAAGAAGAACAGACAGAACAAAGAACTGGTGAATTTGTATTGATTTGATGGATTAGTGATCCTTGTATGTAGCTACTTGGAAAATTTTTGTCCTAGTTAACTTTTGGGTCAACAAAGGGTGCATAGTGTTCTTTTTTCTGTGTTCTTAGCCTGAAATTCCTAGTGTCCAGCCTAACTGTAAGTAAAAAAGTATTGCTCTCTCTCTATATGTTTTCTGCTATGAAAGCTCTGCTCTTCTCGTTGGCATAGAACAACGACAAATTCCAGGAGTTCGATTTTCTGTAAACTTGCTTTCTAGGGTCTTGTTGAATGGATCAGATGATAAATTAGCTTGATATCCTTAGCTTCAGCAATTTGAATATTGCACACTAATCGATTTGCTCACTGTTCCAGGATCTCCCAGATGAATTCTATTCTAAAAGCATCGTGAGGGTTCTTCGGAGTTATGTTTGCGCTGGTGGTGAGGACCAACGCGATTCGTTTGCACGACCTCGACCACGGCACAGACTAAAGCGCGCCATATAGAGCGAAAACTTGAGACGACACTACACAACATCGAATTGGCACTCAATGCTTCATAGCTCATCTTATTGGCTTGTTCAAAATGAAAATTATGGTGTCTTCAATTGATGTAAACATGAAATCACAAACACAAACACGGCACACTAACACCACCGATCAACCTATTAGTCACTTCTCAACGTAGCAAAGTTGATTGTTAAATTACTACGTAGCAGGCTGCTACCGCGGACAACGTTTTGCCTACACCACTAGATGAGAATTACAAATAGGGACAGCTCAATCCTAACTAATCTATTCGAGGCCATCCGTGTCTCTCTTGTCTCAAATTCAGTCCGATTCCCAACTTCTAGGATTTCCACCCGAGAGATGCGATAAGTCAACCGCCTGCAGTTGGAAGTAATCGCACACAATGACTTCTTTCCAATAGATCAAGATTACATAGTGATTTCATCAATGGTTAAAGTCAACGCACTCCCAACCAATTCGAACTGCTTTGGATTCCTGAGAATTTCGTGACAGTAGTTGTTGGGCCCTGCGTGAGAACGATGCTTGAGGTTCATTTGCCTCGGGGGAAAAAGCCCATGCACAAAGTCAATGAAGAGCCCCAATCTTGCCTGATTAAAAACCGATCCAAATTCGATTCGGCCCGAAAAGACATACGCTTTGTTACTGGAATTCAGCCAGATAGAGCTTTTTCTTCCCATTGTTTATGTGCTGAAGAAGGTCGATGTTCATGGAAAGTGCTTGATGTATTCCAAAACCAGACCCGACTTGGATCCATCCTTGAGATCGACTCGCGTTCGAGTTCATGTCAAGGTCAAGCTTTGATTCGAGAACACGCAAAGTACAACCCCATGACAACTAAGGTCAAGACCCTGATTGAGTTGCTGCCCAACTTCTGGCACAAATTGCTACGTGATTATCATTTCAATCATAGTATTAACTATATAGTAGTAGAATACTTCAATATAGTTAGAAATATATTATTAGCGCCAAATCATAGCATTAAAACTATATTATATTGTTGATAATATATGAAATTTAATTTCTCGATATTTATGGGGTATTACACTCACAATTGGCTAAAAAAGTGATTATTGTAATAAAATATCTACATTACAATATTCACAAGTTATTTGCTTAATTTTTAATTTTAATCATGAATATAATTAAAACACAAACTCAGGAATTAAGATCGACTGTTGATGAAACAGACATTTGTTAAATCTATCTAGTTCTAGTGATATGGGTACTTTGAGAAAATTATAATTGTTAATCCCTCTTCATTAGATATGCTAAATCATAAACCCGAACACATCACTTAAACTAAAGAGCATACTAGTCATTACACCTCTGTTATACTATTATATTATAATCTTATTTTATTACGGCAACCAAGGTTATTATATTTACAGTTCATCGCATCTTTGGGCCAAAAGTTTTACCCTCTTATCACGAGGATGCACGTGAAAGGATGCTAATTTTTTCCCCTAAAGTACGTAAATCCAAGCAATTCACAGCTTTTCAATTCCACTATGGACACCTACAAAGATTGATCACAATGCTTCATACAGATTCACCTCACCGGGCTTTAATGAGGCTTGAAGTAAAGTATCGAATCCACTTTCTTGTTTGGGCAGTCCGTGGCTTTTACTTTTGGGACGGCGAGATGGGCCTTTTCCCATGTCTTTTCCTTTCCACTCCCAGAATAGCTTTCAATTTTAAATCGTTTACAACCTAAACTTTTTAGCGCAATTGATGTTTGTCGTTTAGAGGATTGGGCATGCAACTAGAAGTGATTTTATATTAGAGGATGGGGCATGCAACTAGAAGTGATTTTATATGGTCTACAGCACTTTACGTTAGTAATAATAGGGCAATCTCATCTATTAATTATGCCCAGAAATGGTATTGTGCTGACTGATATTTCCCTTTTATGGAATTCAATTTTTGTGCGTTTCTTGGTTCCATTTAAGCCTAACACGGGTCGATGTGTTTATGCTTGTTTAATATATAAGAATCATAGATAGATAATCAAGCAAACAAGCGTATTTAAAAAAAAAAAAAGAAGAAGAAGGGAGACGGAACCAATCCGAGCCGTAGGATGACGAGACTTGGCCTAACTTCTAAATGCGAAAAAAACGCAAATGAGAATGCAAAACTATGCAGTGTGGATGTTTTTGTTCAAGGATTAAATTCTGACAATACCGACAGATTTCATCCCTTTCCAAAATGCTAAAGATGATTTTCAAGGTGAAATTTTTTGTGTCGATAAGAGGAAAAAGGGAGTTCATAACTTGTTTCTCAGATTTCAAGTGGCTATGGTTATAGATTATTCTACTCCTTCCCGTTGGGTTGGGATCCACAGGTGGTGGCCAAATTGCGTGACAAATTGTACGACATCATGACAAAAATGATATGTCATGGCATGTGGGGATCAAACCGTCCACATGGCCAATGGGCGCTTGGTTTTCTACGTAACGACAGCACCATTTTCATCTCTAGCGGGATGAAGGTTTAGTGAGGTCCCGTCAATTAATCGCTCGTCGGGCAAGATCGGCTCACTTCGTCATGCTAGCTAAGAGCCTTAACACCGAAGATTTGAGTCGTTTCTGGAGCGAGCAACAGAGAAACCAAACCCTCATCAGGTCGTAGGTGGGTGGCTTAAATCTTCGGATTTTTGTGCCGACGACGCTTCGATCGAAGTTTGTGGCCGAACGACACGAACCCTCGAATCTTTTGCTTTTAATGTCTCTGTAGCTTGTCGATTAAACCGACACCTCCTTTATCAACCCGCATAGTCGGGACAATGTTCACAGTGAAATACATCAGATACGTCCGTGCATTCCTCAGCTTGACCTCCCCAAAAGGACAAAGGAAAAGAGGGAAAAGCAGGGACTGCATCGAAAAGGTAAGTAAAACAAAGCTAAAAAAAGGTTAAAAAAGAGAGAAGGAAAAGAAAGGAGAGGAAAAAGGGAAAGCCAATGGCCGAGCGCACGTGGTCAGGAAATTAATCGGAAAGCCAGAAATAACACCAGTCGAAACTGATGTTGCACCGGAGCCATTTTTGGGTGCACCTTCCTGTGGGAGCCCTCGCCTTTTTCGCCTTTGTTTTGAACCGTGCGAGGAATGGTAAAAAAAGAAGAAGAGAAAACCGACACGAGGAGAGGAGAAAACGATGGAGCAGCGACCACAGCAAAAGAAACGAAAGACCACTCAATTAATTCACTGAAAAATGTTAAATGGGTCTTTGTTTGTTTGCTGTTGGAGCGATCTGCATGACCCTCTCCGTCTCATTAAATGCTAAAGGTTTTTACAATATTTTTCTTTTGGCTCAGCCCTCCTCTCTCTCTCTTTCTGCAACCTGTCGCTGCTGCTGCAGATAAAGTGAGAGAAGAGTAATGCAGATGTGTTCATATGTGTTTGTGCGTGACTGTGAAGAGAGAGAGAGGGATGGGACTGAGTTACGGAGGTTTGGGCTGGGGCTGAGAGGGACGAGAGAGGGGAAGGACTGTGGGCACAGCTATACAACTGTGGCACTGAAAAACATGGCGCGCCTGGCTTTATTTTTGCACTCGCCTCAGTCTCGGCGTTCAAATAAAAAGTGAACGACATCAAATGCAGGAAAACGACCATTCCGTGTCTCCTTTCCAGAGACTCTTTCTCTCTCTCTCTCTCTCTCTCTCTCACTGAATTTCATTTGGGGTTGAAAGATAGGTCACCAGTCCCACTTTGCTCTTGGATACTGATTGAATTTTTTACCCTCCAAGCATTAATTCCTGCGAAATATGGTCCCCTCACGTCCGAACTTAATCCCATGCCATTTTAAAGGGTAGGGAGTACATGCATTTCAACCTGTTTTGATGCGTTTGGGCAACGCATTCTGCATGAAAAATTTCAATGACTCGGCATTCTATGTTCCGTCCCAATTTCACGAAATGAGTATATGATATCCAAATGCTAGATAAAAATCTGTCACGTTATTCTTTCATTATTGATTATCAAAAGTAATGGATATTTTTTTTTTTGGGATGGAAGGTAATGTTTGATGTGTTCTTACTGGTAATGAAAAAACAATGGACATTAGTTGTCCTTTTCATTCCATCTTCTGTGAGCACATTTCTTAGACGAATAAGTTTTCCGGGGCCATCATTTTTAAAGCATTGATTGGGGATGCCCTTTCTTTCAGACACTCATAATTAAGGATATCATTGCGCAAAATTTAATGAGACACCAGCCTCAATACCATGTCCCCAGGAAGCGAATGCAGATATTCAGAGGCAGAAGAGATGAATGCGAAACTAAAATATGATGCACAAGATTACTTATAAGATCGATAAATTAGGTGACACGATAATTGGTGATCACGGTTCGAAGTTAATCCCAATATATTTGATATCCGAACCATAATTGAATTGTAGTCCATATTAGAAGAGTCCAAGTTGGACTATTGGCAACAGGATCATGGGTAATGCAAAGAGGGACATTGATTTCCCCCAAAACTTTCTTTAATTTATTGAAGTGGATGTCCAAGTTGACGTCTTAGAACAAAGCAAAGTTTTTCGCATACAAAAATTCCGCTATTGACTTTGGTCCAAGTACCCAGTGAGCGTACTTAGCATGTGAAAAACATTCGAGAGACACGAAGACCATTGGGGAGTTGTCATATAACAGAATTTAGAGTATGTGAAAATTCTTCTTCTTTTTTTTAAAAAAAAAAATTGATTTTTATAGGTTTGGATCTTGAAAATAGGATTGCAAAACACTTATGAATGAGTATAATTAAGCAAGTTAATCTAATCTTTGCCAATTATAGTGAAACCATCTCGTCAATATTTCCCTATGGAGTGGGCACACTGCCAAACTATGTAAATCCATTGTGCTCATATTTTTTTTTTTTTTTTTTTTTTTTGCAACACAAGACATTTCATTGGTTCATGAAATAAATTGGTATTAGAGCCTAAGGTTATTGTTGATTGATTGTTCTTGGAATGTTTCTAGCTAACAATTGTTGCTATAGCTTCTATGAAGATTGAGTTGGAGAAATTTAATGGCAGAAATAATTTTAATTTGTGGTGTATTAAAATTCAGGTGTATTTAGAGATGCGGGCTTTGGATTTAACATTGGCGTACGATGATAAGTTTCCCCAAATTAAAAAAGCGCAAGAAAATGTTGATATATTACAAAAGGCTAGGTAGTAAAATTACACCGAATCAAGGAGGTGGTGATTTTGTTGAAGTGGCCAATAAGATGAGTACAATTATAGTTTGGTCAATACTCGAAGCACTACATATGTGGAAATCACTCTTGAAGAAACTTTCCCTTATCCAATGTTTCTTCCATTCAAGATGGTGGAGGGAATGTCAACCCAAGATCACCTTAATGAGTTTAATGACTTGAAGAATGGGTATGAGAGAATGTCTTATCAATGACAAGCTATGATGTTGCTTTATTCCTTGCCCAGTTCTTAGGAGCACTTTCATGATTTTCTTATGAGAGGGGGTGAGAGACTATAATTGTGGAGATTCTAAAAAAAATGCTAAAAGAAGTTGCAGGACATGGTCATAGAAGTGGCGCCAAGGGTTTGATGGTTGAAAGTAAGAACTTAGAGATAGGTTTTAATAATAGACACACATCTAGAACAAAGTCTAAAGTGAGGAGAAAGCTATTAAAATGTTATAGCTGTCAAATTGAAAGGCACATCACAAGGAACTGCCCAAACACAAAGATGTTGGGAGTGCGTAGTAGAAGTCTAATACATTCACATAGGGAGATCGCCAAGAGAGAGCGTAAATATGATCCCATCTATATATTTAATTGGACTCACATTCACTCAAAAGCTTAATATAATGAGTTATGGTCCAACTATGATATATTAACTGCATTACAAGATATCAATTCTCCAACGTGAGATTTCTCTAACACAACCCACTCTAACGTGCATCCTAACAATCTTTTCCTCACGTGTGAGCTCAATTTTAGTTTCACTCCTCCTTAATTTAGGCATCATTCTGCATCAACTTCCTAAGGGCTCACAATGCTACACTAGGGTGCTGCAACCATGGGCTCCTATATCATTTGTTGGGAGTGTGCGGTAGAAGTCTGATGCCTATACCTAAGGAGATCGCTAAGAGAGAGCCCAAATCCGAGCTCATTGATTTATTTAGTTGTACCCACTTTCATTCAATGTGTTATGAGCCAACTATGATATTAACTGTTTTATACCACATCAATTCTTCAATGTAGGATTTCTTTAACACAAATCACTCACACATGCATTCTAACAAAAGAAAGCAGAAAGATCAGAGAACAATGTTGAACGAGCCAGTGGCTAGGAGTCCAAATAGGTTCTATGTGTATCTACCAGTTCAACTAGAGATGATAGGATCATTGATTTTGGATGCTCCTATTACATGACATGACATAGGGACTGGACTTTGGACTTCTATTCTATTAAGGGTAGTATAGTGTTTATGGGCAAAACATAGAGTGCAAGGTCATTGGCACTAGGTTAGTATAGATGGGATGCACTAAGGGATCATCAAAATATTGTGAGATTTCAACATGCTCTTGAGTTGAGGAAGAATCTAATTTTCTCTAGGCATGTAGGACTTTCAAGGTTGTCACTCATGATCAAGAAGGGAAAGCAAACATATGATCTCTACTACCTTTAGTGACCAATAGTTATAGGCTTAAATGTAGCAAGTTCATCCACTTTGTCAGAGCCAAATTAGATGAGCTTATAACACATGCCAGATGCCACTTGGGCTCATGTTTGAGAGAGCTATGAATATTCCAAAGTAGAATCTTTTGTGTGGACAAAAAATTGAGAAAATGGATTTTTTTGTGGACATTATGTGATGGACAAATAGTAAAAAGTGCAACTCAACAAGATGGTTCATAGGACTTCATCTATTCATATTTGTGAGCCTTCTTAATTGACAGGAAATGCTATATATATACTAGATTTACTAATGATTTTGGCTAGAAAGTCTGAGTTTTACATTCTAAAGCACAAGAATGAGGTTTTTGGTTGTTTTAAGAAGTTTAAGCTCTTGATAGCAAATTAAACAAGCAAGAAAATAGACTTAAAACAGAAAATAAGTTAGAGTTATGTTATTAAGGTTTTTTCTTTTTTGGTCGAAGTTCTTAAGAGTTTAATGAGTTTTATAGAGAATACAAAATTGACAGACATTGAATTGTATATAAAACAACATAGCAAAGTGGAGTTGCAGAATGGATGAACATAATTTTGCTTGAGAGAAGCCAATGTTTGCTTTTGAACACTAACTTGTCATGAGATTTATAGGCTGAGACTATGAACATGGAGCATCACTTGATTGATGTTGGAAAACATTCTTATGAGATTTTGTTGATCATCAAACTATTCTCATTACCAAGAGTTACAATGATGAAAGTAGATAGAGAAAAAAGCTATCGGTATCAATGATCTTACATATCACCAATGACGAGATACTACTCTCTTACTTTTATGAGAGTAGTTACTAGTAATGGTAGCTTAGAAAGACCAATCGAGATAGTAATCTCGGAAGTCCTTAAACTAATGATCATCGATCCTAATATCACGCACCGGTGATAGTGTGCAATAGATTGTGGTAGTGATGGATTGGGTCTAATGAAAGATAATAAAAGAAGAACATTGATGGCTCATTATATAGCTGCTAGAGTTTTGGATTCTATAGCTGAAAAACCAATCGAGGTAGTAGAAAATCAACTAACAATTTCGGAGACGAGACAACAATCAATAACCATTTTGGGTCATCCACTTTGGACAATGAAGCAACTACAAGAGCAATGCCGATGACTACCAAAGTCTCTCAAAAGGTTGGTTGTCTTTGAAAGTCTCCAAAGAAACTATTGAAATTATATATATATTGTGAAGAGAGTGATAAGACTGGATATACTTGAAATACTGATATTTTCATGAGCTAGAAATTGTAACTAATTTTGATTTGTGAACCTCACTATATTGATTTAGCACTATAATAGCTTATAGTGAAGTGTACAAGAGTAAGTGCAGTGTTCTTGTATGTCGATAGTGTGTCAAGTGAAAGAAACTATACTAATCAATTGTAACTTGCGTTACTGATTACTAGTGAAATCCAGCCATTGTTGAGGCTATTATTCTAAGAGTAGATGTAAGCTTAGCCAAAAGCCGAACCACTATATGTCATTGTGTGATATGTCTATTCTACTTTGTTTACTTATTAGTATCACACATATTGGTTTGTTCACAACATCATCTTAAGTGTTGATTGATTGATATTCTAGAAAAGTTTTACTACATTACCACTGGATCTATTCAACCCCCCCTTCTAGGTTGCAACATTAGTCCTAACAATTACTAGATCTCCAACATATGTTGTTGAGTTTGGATAAGGAAGTGTGGATTGGTCAACCTACTAACTATTGAAGCCTACGAATGTTTGGATGCCTTACATATGGTCATGTTATCGAGCGTGAAAACGTGTATACTTCTTGGTTATGCACAATAGGTGTAAGGTTGTAGGTTTTGGTGTTTAGATTCTAAACCACTCAAATTTATCACGAGCAAAGATGTGACTTTTAGTGAATTAGCGATGCCATAGAGTAGCAATGAGATTCGAGCACTACAAATGGACCATCATGCTAAGAGACAAGGGGAGCTTCAGGTTGAGGCTCATCAAATAACATGCACCAATGATGAGGATAAAAGTCCCGAGCCAATTGCGGTTGAGGAAATGATCCAAAGTAGAGAATAATATTGGTGGTGAATTAGAGCTCACAAAAACACCATACTTCATAGTGATAGGCAGAGGTATGTTTATGTCAATTGCGTTACTTCCAATAATGTTGCTTATGCCTTGTCTACTACAAGGGCAACTAAGGACTTATCGGGAGGCAATGTTAGGAGTGAAGGCTCAATAGTGGGTTGGTGCTATGAGAGAAAAGATGGGGTCTCTTCAGGGGAATCAACACATGGCACTTGGTGGTACCTCTAAAGGAGTAGAAGATAGTGAGGTGTAAGTGGGTCTTCATAAGTAAGCATGACAGTTTTGGTTTAAAGGTGATCGGTTACAAACCATGCTTGGTAGCGAAAGGGGTTCACGCAGCATAAAAGTATCAATTACAGTGCAGTATTCCCATCTACAATGAGATATAGCTTGATTAGGGTGCTATTGTGTTTGGTTGCGCATGACAACTTAGAGTTGGATTGGTTGGATATTAGGATAGCATTTCTATATGGCAAGTTAGAGGAGCAAATAGATATGCAATAGTTGGAGAGATTTGTTATCTTAGGCCACGAAGAAAACATATGTTTATATAACCTATATGGCCTTTAGCAATCTCCCAGGTAGTCCACACGGTATGATTTCTTTATGACTAGTTAGCTATATAGTAGGAGGCTAGAGGGTGGTGGATATATTTATTTGTTGTTGTATGTTAATGATATGTTAATTGCAGCTAATAACATATATGATCTAAATGAGCTAAAATGATAATTGGATGATTAGGTAGTGGAAAAGGTACTTTGTATAGAGATTTAGAGGGATAAGATTGCAAGGATAGTTTGGCTATCACCGAGAAACTACATTCAAGTGTTGAGGCAATTTTGTTTGCAAAATGCCAAATTGGTGAGTACCTACTAGCTGTGCACTTCAAACTTTTAGTTGACCTTGCACCATAGTCATGGGAATAGAGGTAATACATGTCACGTGTTCTCTATGCTAGTGTTGGTAAAATTATGTATGATATGGTTTGCACAAGGCAATATATTTTGCATATTGTTAATGTTGTGTGCAAGTATATGAGTAATCTTGGAAAGAAACACTAGGAAGCCGTGAGATGGGTTATGATGTTTTTAAGAGGGACAACAAACGTTGGTTTGACTTCTATGAAGATATAGGCGCAAAGGGGTATAACAAGTTATATAGATTCAGTTTTTGGTGGTGACTTAGATGAGATAAGATGAGGTCATTAATGAGTTATAAATTCAGTTTTGCTAGTTATGCCGTCAATCAAAAACAAAACCAAGGCAATCAAGGAAACAAAGGAAGTTTTTTTAGAATTGCGCAGTGATCTTAGGTTGCAATAGGAGAAGATTCTTGTTTACTGCGATGATCATAGTGCACTACATTTCAAAACAAAATCATATTTATCGCAAGTAGATAAAACACATATATTAAGTAACATTTTATACGTGATATTGTATCACAAGGAACCACATATATCAAGAAAGTGCACATGTGTAGATAATTCAGCAAACACGTTAGCGAAGCCTATCCCATTGACCAAGTTCTAGTATTGTTCAGACTTGGTCAGCATCTCCAATGGTTGAGGAATCCAAAGGGTCTTAGTCAAACCATGATCAATGAGGATGGAGTTAGGGTGTATTTGGTAACCGGCCAAATAGTGCTAATTTCTGTTATTTTATTCTCGGGAGTAGATTTGGAACAAAATCGCGTTTCGTAAAATTTTTGTTTCTGGGAACAGATTTGGAGTAAAAAAAAAAAAGTTGATTCTTGTTCCTGGAAACAATTCTAGAATCAAGTACCTATTTTCTCTTTTTCTTTTCTTTTCTCTTGTTCTTCTTCCCTTTTTCTTTTTCATATGCTGTCACCGCCACAGTTGCCGTCCGCCACCATCCACCGGCCACCACTGCCCTTAGACTCCTCCTCAAGGTAAAGTATGTTGATTATGGCTGGAAGCTAAAATCAATTGATTTGGATTTCAATCCATAATTTAATTGAAAGAAAACAAAGGCCATGCTAGGAAAGTCCCAATTGGGCTCTTATCAATTAGTAGTGGATGATGCAAATAGGGAAATTACTTTTCCCCAAGACTTATTTTTCTTATTGAAGTTGAGGTCCATGTCGATGTCCGAAGGACTCATAGTCTCTTGCAAATAAATATTCCTTTATTGAGTTTGGTCTTGGTTGCATAATGAGTGTGCTTAATATGCGTGAAAACTCGTGAGAGACATAGAGAGAATTAAGAGCCGTCGTCAAGGAGAGTTGAGACTGAGAAAACTCTTTTTTAAAAATGGATCCTTGTGGGTCCATGGTTAATTTTGAATCGGAAGAAACTTATATGGAAGTGTGATTGAGCGGCTATAATATTAAATTTGCCAATTATGTTGGAATCAACTGGTTGATCTCGATCTCTCCCCATGAAGTACATACACTGCTGAACCATGTCGCTTCGACTTTACTCGTAGCAATAAATATTTACAAAGCATTGAATATCGCCCACCGTATCAAAGTACGCACGATCAGTCCAGGCCAATTAGGACATCAAATTTGTACATTAGTCTGTATCTCGCATAACTCCAAGAAGAAAACCACCAAAAGCAACAAAGACACACTCCAACATTGGTCAGACACTGTTTCTGAGCAAATTAATTGAGGACGAACAATGAATTAGTTGGGGAAGAGGAAAGAGAAGGCACAAATAAGGAGGGACTTCTCAACCAGAGTAGAACTTAATAAAAACCATTCTAATTTAGAGCTCAAAGAAAAAAAAATATAAAATTATTGTTCAACCTATTCAACACAATAATTACTCTCCCTCTCCTTCCGTGGTAGCTGAAGACACGTAGCTTATGGCGAGAGAGGTCTCGTCGCATGCTGCCGCACCGACAGACGTTGTCTGGAACTGTCGTTTGCAGGCCGGGCAAGTGATCTGCATGATGGTGGAGCTGATCTTCTTGGTGGCTTGTTCTCTCAGCAGTTGAGCTCGTTCGAGCTCGGCCTGAGCTTGCAGTCTCATCTTCTTGGCGTTGGCCAGCTCGAGCTCCGCTATCTCGACCTGTCTCTTCGCCTGCTGCCTCGCCTCCTCGGCGAACGCCTTCTCGGCTACAGCCAGCTTTATTTGCTCGCTCGCAAACTCCCTCATGCTCGCGGCCTCCGACATCTCGGGTTCGCGCCCGTAATAATGATCCCACATTGTAGAAGATCTCTTGGTGAAGGCTAATTCGTCCCTGTTCACATCGGTGGACAATGTGCCGATCGAAAGCTTCAGGTTGTCCGCGAAATTTTCCTTCAAGTTCCGCGTCCCACACAGGCTCGACGACGGCAGTAGCTGAAGCTCAAGGTTGTGGTGGGTAGAAGGGGTTGAGGGATTGTACATGTCTGAGTTGAGGAAGAGGATCTCCGCTGGTTTTGGCATTCGGAACCCCGGAAAAGATGAGAGCGGAACGCCGAAATTGGCTTCGCTTGAAGGGCTAGTGCTCGAAGCAGTTTGGGACGAGCAGGCTGGCTGAGCCGCCTGCATCTCTGGTGGCTGAGCCCGGCGGACGGTGCACGAGTCTTGGTGTTCTATGAAACTCTCTACCCTGAAAGGACCACAACAGAAAGAAAGATCATAAGACTGTACCAAGATACGGCTTTGGCTTTGTTTGGATGTCTGTAGCGAGCCATGTCAAGAAACAACAATCAAGACCTGTTCATGCAGGGTTAACGAGAGACAAGCAAATAAAAAAATGGGCAGATGACTAGGTTTGCAACATTAATTAGAGGAATAAACAACAGAAACAAGACGGGAGCGTCTTTGTTAATGACTGATCTGGACTTGGGGATTTTGGCTTATTGGTTTTTTCAACCAAAAAAAAAAAAACAATTATAAAGAGCAGACTGTGTCGTCAAGACCAAAAAGAAATGCCATTGGGAAAAGTGATGTAATGCTCATTATGAGTCAAATGGCTGGCTAAGAATTGTTATAAAAATGAAACAGAAAAAGTAGGGACAAGAGGCTGGCCTGGCAAATGTACCTGGGAAATCATTCTTGGATTCGGAATAACTAATAATAAACTCTCGCTGTCTAAACAAAAAGAAAAGCAATGTACAATGATGATAAATTTCAGAAGCCAACCCAGCAAGTTCAAATATTTTTATAAGCTTGTAGGGAAGAAAAAACAAAACGAAACGAAGGGTTATCCAAATTGCTTCCAACATGCTCGCCTCCTCTTCATGAACATAACCCTAGGGTTTTATGACCCAAGACGAACCCCACAAATCATCATGCAAAATTGCTCGGAGCGCAGCCTTTTTTATCTTAAAGCTTAAGCTGTTACAAATCGTCGAAAAAGTACATTTCGTGTATTGATTACAAGCACAGCTCCTGAAGCCAGGAAACAAAACAAGAAGAACGACAAAAATTCAAATCAAGAATAAATCGGAGATCAATTATACCTGGAGAAGACGCGGCCGCAGTCGCAGGAATGTCCTCGCGTGCCGCAGGTTTTGAGGTGGGCCTTGTAGTCGGACTGCACGGCATAGCCCTTGGAGCACCGCTCGCAGACCCACTGCTTGTGGCTGCTGTGCTTCCGGCGGAAGTGCTTCTTGATCCCCACGAGGTCCCCGAGCGCGTGGCACGGATCATGGTGGAGGCAGCTCGGCTCGGGGCACACGTACACCCGCTTCCTCCGCGCCTGCTCCTGATCGGCCGCCCCGCGGTCCCGCTTCAGCAGCTTCCACGGCACCTTGTGCCGCCTCCGGTGCATCTGCAGGTTCTGATCCCTCTGGAACCCTTGATTGCAGATCTCGCACACGTACCTGCAAAAATCTTGATCCATCATACACAGGCGGCGGACACCCGGGTATACATAGATAACCCGCGAGCCTAAGCCAGCGGCGGGGGGATATAATCTAGCTTCCGAACCTGTCGGACTCGAGGAGGGTCTTCGGCGACAGCGAAACCACTTCTGCATCCGGATCTGTTGGAAAAAAGAAAAGGGGAAGTACTTGATTAGGTCCAGATCATTGCTCGAGCGGGTATTTTAATCTGATTTGGAATTGTGTCGTGAGAGAAAAAGAGAGAGCTTTGGTGGGTGAATCCGGGTCCATCTTTTTCTGCCGTTGCTTGTCTTCTCCTATTACCTGGAGTGCCTGCGGGCCTTCTCCGCCTTTTGCTGTTGGAGAAGGCATTGATCTCTGGGGGGTTGACGGCAGAACAAGCAGCGTTGGAAGGAGGAGAGTTGGGAGGAGGAGAGTTATGGAACATATGGGAGGGTCTCGGGCTAATATTTATGTTGTGTGTATCTGGATTGGTGCTGGTGTGAGAGAGAAAATCTTATGCCCACACACACACACACACCTGCACAGAGCTCTTGTGGTCGTGGTGGAGCTATGTTGAATAGTGGGTTCAACTCAGCTTTACTGAAACACAAAGCCTGATAATGGGCAGAGAGAGAGAGAGAGAGAGAGAGAGAGAGAGAGGGGGACGTGAAGGGAAAAGCTCTTTGCTTTCTGAAACCAGCTTTCTTTTGAGCCCTTTTCCTTTCTGTGAGAGCTTTCTTGGCTTTGTGGCCTTTTTTATTTTATTTTTCTCCTCTCCTCTCCTCTCCTCTCCTCCTTCCCTTTTCAATTGACCCCCACCCCCCACCCACAGTAGGTCAGCAGGAGAGGTTGAGCCAAACACTTGCTTATCAAGCTCCTGTTCAGATGAGAGAGAAGCTAGAGAGAGATAACTGCCTCTGACCCAATCACGTTGCTTCAAACTTCGAGCCACGCAAACCCAACACAAGCGTTTGGACAGAAACATGAAAACATCCCCCTCCCATACCATTAGAAACAAACAGTCACCGTTCATCATCATGGCGCTGTAATACGTTTTGCATGAATAAATGCAGGCCCGGGGCCTCCGCCGCACGTGAGCTCGCGCCCCCTCCTCACGTGACGTCTCCCTTCAACCCCCTTCCCTCCTTTGTTTTGTTATTTTCCACTTTTGTCTTTGTTCATCTCGTCCTTGATCTAATCGCTCTTAAAAAAGCAGAGGAAGGTCGGATAGGAAACTTAATGATGTTGTCTTTCGTTGACTGACGCTAAAGGAGCTGTTGGAGTTCGGCGATGCCACTGGCTAAACTTTTCATTAATGTTTGGGAAGCCGCTTTTCCAAAAGATGGATCAAAATATCAAAAGTCATTTTCATTTATGAAAAGTATCATAAATTGTTTCATTTTTTTCTTGTATTTTTACAAAGGTATCTGAATATTTCGGCTCAAATAATCTGTAAAGATGTGAATAAATAATTATTCTATCCTCATTTGTCTCGTGAAACTTTAGACTAGCATGATGCATATTGCTTCCAAGGTTACTCTAAGTTGAAGATGCCTTGACGAACACGGGAATTCTTAAGTCCTTTTTATGCTGAATAATTGTGGTAATATTGAGGCAGTGCACGACATGAAACGATAGGGAATGGGCCACTCTCCTTTCATTTGTGCCCTCTCCTTTCTCAATCGCTAGTCCCAAACCTCTTTTAATGCCACATGACGGTGTCGACATCACCACAAGTGATATTCTTGATTATGTGCTAGTTCATTGAAACAGGCATGCCAAAAACCAACTCTACCTAGATGTGCTATTCAATGTAGAGCAAATTCTCAAGCTGCACGTATTGCACTTTTCGATCTAAGATAGCCCCAAGAGAGTTGCTAGGCCTATGAATGAGTCCATTCTCGCATGTGGCCAATATTATAGCGACTATTCTCGTATGTGGCCAATATTACATAGCGACAAGTGTCACGGAAGAGTGGAAATACCCTTTAGACAATTCATTTGGAGCTTACACTTTGAATCGCATGGGAACAAAGATAGTAAAAGTGTGATAATTTTCGTATGACGCTTATTTCAATGCTAAAACTTTTCAAGCAATCAATTCAATACCAAATTGGAAGAAAAACAATTGTTTTGGTGCTTGCGGCGACAAATTCTGACCATTGGTCTTATGGAGCATTTTAAATTAAATTATAAATCTGAAGTAGCTTTTTTATACAAAAACAAATTTGAGGTCCAACATAGAAAATTCTTCATCCAACGTTGCAAAGCGAACAAAACGACATTAAAGTTGGGGGAAACTCTCTCTCAAAAGAAACAAATCTTCTCCATGTTGTTCGCAGCATTCAACTATGATGTAAGAAGAATCGATATATTGCCGTAAATAAAATGAAAGAAGCCGAAAAATCACGACTTTAGGATAGAAAACTGGAAGAAGAGCTTGGTTAGGCGTGGATCTGAGAAAGTCAAAAGAAATTGGAAGGTGAGTTTGGTCTGGTTACGGAAGAGGAGAAGAATTACGTGTGCGGGGGTTTCTTTGTGTTTCCACGAGTGATGACCAAAAGGGCAAAGAAAATAATTACGGTAAAATATAAAATAAAATAAAAAAATCTCCATGTTCTGCTTGCTGTGTACGCGTGCATGGAGAAGCCATAGAGCGAAAGAGAGAGAGAGAGAGAGAGAGAGAGAGAGCTGAAGGAGCAAAGCTCCGTTCTCTCAGGAAAGAGTAATCTCGTCCGCCTACATGATGCTCCAGTTCTCGTTCAGATAGCTTGTGACGACGAAACCAAAGAATGGCCGAAGAAGGAACCTGCTCTTCGGGCAAATACATCAATTTCCAAATAATACAAATATAATAACTCCTGTTCGACCTAATTCATATCCGACTTATATCCGACCTAATTCATATTGTTAAAAATACTTATTAAGAAAACATATGCCTACATTGAGATGAGAGTGCAGAGTGGCGTTCACAAAATCGAATGAGGGCAATAGAAAATGAAGAGAGCGAGTTGTAGAGGTAAATTGGATCTAACTAAATTATAAGGCCATTTAATATCCATATTATGTTGAGTTCTACCATTCTAAACTCATTTATGATGAATTTATTGAATATAAATAATATTATTAGCCCATCATACATGAGTTGAGAAATAGACTTATAATCCATTTTGATAGGTCTAGTGATTTTGTCTCAATTTAAAAATATTGGGGGTGGGGATTCTTCAAGATCATAATCAATTTTGCCCTGATTTTTTTTATTTAAGATTCATGATGACACTATGAGAGAGATAGAAAGAGATAGAGATATGATTCCATTTGCTGGTGAGTTGGAAAGAATGGATGGATTAATGGATTATTAAGACGTGGTTTCTGTGGCACGTGAAGGTGGCATCACCTGCCATCATCTTCCCCGGGTGTTTAGGATTCCAAATCTCGATAAATTATTATTATATTTGTTTAGGTCCCCATTTGCTCTTCTATAATGCTTGACTTTGGGATAAAGTCTAGCTATCTTCAACCTTTTTAAACATCGAAAAAATCAATCTTCTGGTATTCCACGTGGATAAAGAGACAACTGATACTCTTGCTTCTTCCAAGTCCTATCCACATGGTCTCAGCTTTAAAAATAGGAAGACTTTCGCTCCGTGGTCTTCCCATTTCTATAATCCCCAACCCTCAAATATCGAATATCGTTAGAAAGTCCTAACTTCAAAACTTGAACTATAGAATATAAAAACTCAATTGTCATGAGCGATGTGCAATTTTTTCAACACCCCTCTCACATGCAAGTCAGATCATAAATGTCACATAAAATTACTCTAACAAGACTTGATGCACACTCGAAATAGAACGAATCTAACTCTAATATCATATTATAGAGTCAAAACAAAAAACTTTAATCAATAAGTGTAGGAAATCACATAGAAATTTTATTATTAAGTAAAGTGGAGAAGTAGATATGGAGGATTTGAATCCCCATATTTTTAAGGGATATTAAAGTGAAGATAATTAGTTTCAAGTAGGAATTTGGAGTTTCACATTTTGTGAAAGAGCAAGATAAGATGTTTTCAACAAATATTGTCGGTGATTTCGGACCACAATGGAGCGAGGTACCGTTGTGCAAATAAGCCATGAAATGCCAATGAAGCTGCGTCATCCATGGAGCTTGATGATGCCTTGTGTCGAGTGGAGGCCCGACCAGAAGGACTCTTCAAAGCTAAGCCCCTACTGTTAAACGACAGGACTTCTCCTTGGGCATCTCCCCATACCGAATATTGAGAACTAGAGAAGTACATAATTACCCGTTCCGGGGCAATTTGCTAGACGAAAAGCCACTGACCAAGGCACGGACCATGATGTCATAAATGTGACATGACATGTGTGGCTTCGAGGCAAGTCCTTTCTAGGCTTTTATGAAAAAATTTCTTATAGAATGGGGCTGTTTTAGTCAATTTGACTAGCTGCATTAGATCCTAACCCTTTTACTCTCCTATTAATTAATGGAGACACTCCTTTCCGTTGAAAGTCTCAACTTAAAAAGTCATAGATGGGAGTTTCAGAAGTTGATGAAAGCATCTAAGATCTTTACGTTGACTTTAAGAAAATCAAATGTTTGAGCATTGCACATGGTGCAAATTTGTTGGTTTCTCTTAAATGGCATGAGGGTATAGGTACTTTGATTCATCTAAGGAGAAGTGGTGAAACAATTTCTCAAAGTTTGGTTTTGGTATGAACTCCCTTTGAACAGCTGTGAGAGATTGCTAAGTTGGTACTACACTACACTTATAGAGAGTGTGGATTACGAGTGTGAATTGATAACCCCCTAGAGGCCGTCACGGGGGCATGTCATGATATTTATGGGTGGATAGGAGGATGTGATCGGTGAAATTAGCCCGACTCTTCAAAAGGATATAGAAAACAAGAGTAGCCAAATTGGGGTACGAGTTTTACTGACCTTTGCCTCATCCAAACAAATCACCGAGCTATTGTCCAATCCTTTTTGTTCGTGTTTTCATGGAAAAATTATATCCTATATTACTCTACCATCCTATGTAATTGACAATTGAGGAAATTTATGATATTTATAATATAAATCGTGTTTTTCTTTGGGCAGGACACGTAAATACTTTGTTAGAATATGATTGACTCTACACTGCTTAGATAGTATGATAGTTAGGTTCGATACTTCCTCGTTGGAACGAAGCAGGTACTATCAGCTTGGGAGACGTGTCCAAATGGTGAATTTTATGATGAACCTCTCCATTATTCCATGGTGGGCAGAGCCAAATCAATGGCCCCTGCGGGTTGCACTCCTGCACTGGCAAGCTGGTGAGCTACATCTTGGCCGCTTCATCCGAGTAAACAACATCGACCATCATCTCCCAAAAGTAGGACCCAGAATCCCATGCAAAGACGCGACCCAATCTCTTGCACTCGCTTTTTGGGGCATTTTTAACATTAAACTTTGTCCGCTTGTCTGCTTGATTAGATCACTCGTTTGTTTCTTTCATTCCCCTCCTTTCATGGAACTTTCATTTTTTCTCGTTTTCCTGAAGGAATTTGTTTGTGGGGTTGAGCCAGAGAGAGAGAGAGGGAGGGGCTAGGTCGAACTGACAAAATTTGTTTGGTGGATACTGTCAGAGGTTTCTGAAAAGCAAAACGTGCACTGCCAATCGCCTCATAATGCAAGGTTTGAACGAAATAGGGAGCATCGAAAAAAATTGAAAAATTGGAGAGTGAAAGATATTATAGACAAGGACGAAATGATGAGAAAAGAAAAAAATTGGGAGGAATGGTCCAGAACGGTGCCAGAAATTAGAAGGATAATTGGGTGTTAGGACAGGTACAAGGGGAGGATTTGGGCAAATACGGTGTATTTTGGGCTTTGTCAGAGACAAATATGCCCCGATTGTAAGACCTGTCCAATGTACGAGCGTCTCAGCACCGAATACGGCCTGATGTCATAGAGCGAGTGGGCCTGGTGGAGGAGAGATGTGACTCTAGCTTTAGGACACTTTCTTTACCAAGGTTGCTACTAGTACTGGCAGTGCAGCTACAGTCATGGCGAATGCGATTAGACTATCCTTACATTAGAGGTGAGCATTCCACGGGACCAGGTCGGACCGGACTAGGTCGGGCCCAGGCCCAAATTGGGCAGGCGGAGCTTTCTCATGTGAGGATGTTGCCAAGCTCACTCATATTCCTTCTGGGCCAAGGTGGGCCGCCAGTCTGTCGATCACCTCGGTTCGCGTTGCATATCTGGGGCCATTCATGTTGATGGGTACATGGATGTTATTTCTCCAAACTTCAAGGGCATATCTTTCCTCTTTCTGGGGGAGCCGAAATGTGGTCTGCTAACCAATCAAATCACGAAAAGAAAATTTTCCTATTCCAAACTATGCGGCCCCTTTATGTTCTTCAATTATTAAACACCACTATTAAAACATGGTGATGAGCTTCTAAACATTAAAAAAAAAAAAAAAAATCCCATTGGGGCTTGGGGATTTAGACAACCAATTAGAAGGAATGGCATAATTATGTTGAGCTTTGGCAATCTAATTAGCCAAGCCTATCGTGAATAGTGAGTCACTTGAATGAAATTGAAGTGGGCCAAGCTTCTTCTACAGTCCTCAACCGTGGCTCAGACATTCCAAGGACTCTGATAAGCTCCCAAAACGTATTGACAAATATTAAATAATTAATCAATCATGCTTCTCATATCAAAAGTGAGTTTCCAAGCACGAAAGAGTTTCTATTAGGGTTCATGCTTCAATGCAAACTGCAAAGGATGCTCTCATTGATTTTGGAAACCCTGCAATGAGACAACCGGTTGAATCTCGGCAAGCACCTGTAATTGCCCCTTCCAAAGCTCGATTGAGTATCAATCCATCTTCTCCTATGGAGTGTCCTGGTTTCACCAATTTTCACCCAACTTCTCCTTTCTCGCCTTATTTGTTGTTGCTATCATTCATAGAGGATTTGTGTTATTTTGTAATTGATTTTGGAAATGCGTGAATATGAGTAATTGATCAGCCCCTTCTTCTGTGCGTCCTATTTCGTCGAGCGGTTGAACTAGAAAGTTCGAAAAGAAATGAAAGAGAATGCTTTGCTTTGGATGTTACTTGGCAAATTGCAAATGGACGTCCATGATGGCCGCTTAGAGTACATTGATTCTTATATGTGCTAATAAACGTCTAGTTAATGAGGAATATACTATTTGTTGTACACGTTAATACTTAATATATTTTTTTTTTATCCAAAGTGGTTCATGGATAATATCACTGTGGTTAAACCTACACTAAAAAAAAAAAAAAAAAAAAAAATAAACCAAGATTCAAATCAATTACAGAAGATATACTTCCGTTGGTGGGTGACATGAGCTTTCGTTCATCTCCAACATCATTGGCCAAGAAGAGGGCTCATGTGAGTACAATCTCATCTCTACTCTCCCTCTTTTTGGATAAATGAATTGGCCAGCCAAGTAACTTTCTCGTATACAGATATGAAGAGGTTTTTCCAAAAGTAAGAGAGACTCAACTTCTGGGCCCATTATTGCCTGGTAAAGCCCAATTCAGGATCTTCTTGCCACAAAAGGTTCTTTTTTTCTCGTCTTGCCTTGGCAAAATTTCACTATTGATCCCTGAGTTAGTAAAACTTTTATCTGATCCTTAAAATTTTAGTTTATCTAATCAAGTTCTTCAACTTACATAACTTTTTTAGTCTCTCTCCACAAGTCCAGTCAATTAGAGCAACGTGGAGTCGACAAGATCACGTGAAAAAATATTTTGGCACGAGGGACTATCGTCTAATGCGTGAGACTAAAATACTTGAAGATGAAGCCCATACCCAAGCTCTTAAATTATGAGATTTCTCAACACGAAGAGCACATTTGAGCTTTCCATCAGATTCTTGCTAGATCCAATTAACTTGATTTCAAGGCAGAAGTAATTGATCATGAAAGTTACACAAAGAACTCGATTTACTAAATTAATAGTTCAACGACTTGATCAGAATAATTGCGCGATGCTAAACAACTTTTATTACTAATTTACATCAAGGTGTCATCTCAAAGTTTAAGCATGTTCTAAAGATAAAGTACACAATTATTTAATCTCGTAAAATAAGTAAATTAGATGACTCAATTGTACAGATAAAAATTTGTAGGTAAACAGTGATTCAACAGGGATTTATATAGTCAAGTTCATGGAAAGAGGGTTGGGCTCTGTCATGTAATAATTCGCCTGTCACATGAGTGGGAAGCATAATGACCGCTTGAATAGTTTGGAACCAGGAGAGAGTTGCTGCCTGGATGCTCCACAAGCCGATAATTAGAGCATATGACGAAGAACAGAGGAGTGGTCTGCTTGATTGATTCTCAAACCAATTTAAGGTTCTGATTGTACGATATGAAAAAGATTTTCCTAACTTCAATAGTTAGTTATCGTTTATAAAAATGTTTTAATGAAACATACTTTTGCTATTAACAACATCATGCTTAAATATTTTTGTGGATTCCAAGAATTTTTTCGACTCCCTCATTAAGAGATATAAATGATCAAAATTAGAAAAATAATTTGTAAATCATTGACTTTCCGTGAAACAAAATAGCTTGAGAAGGCAAAGTTGATATAAATGCACATCTGTCTTCTTCCTATAGGTTCCCACCAGCTCCCTCCTCGGTTGGTCATTTGATAGTGTGATAAGGAAATAAGAAATGGATCGTGCAATTATTTTTGGGATTGGTGGGTACTTACATTGAAAGAGAAGCTTGCAAACTTTTCTCGGTTCTATTAGTTCCTTCTCTTGATTTGTCCAATCGAGTCCTCTTAATTCTTTTGATATGAAACCAAGTTATTTTGTGACCTATTATTACCATCACCTATAATTGTTCACATGGTATCATTAAATAGAACAAAACCTCCATATATGATGTTGATATGGTGCCTTAGTTAATACCAAAGAGAGTTTGATTATTTGGGATTGATCAAATAAGTGTTGGTAAGCCGTTCCAATAAGAGTCGGCAACCTTAAAATAGTTGTAACTTTGTCAGCAAAAAAATGAAGTTGATAAGTAACTCAAAAAAATTTGCATGCCACACGAAAAGTTGGCAACTTACCAAAAAAAAAAAAAAAGTAAATAGTTGAAATAATTGGTAATTCCAAAAAGACTTAATAAGCATTGCCAAGCGGCTCAACTAGACTATTTAACCTAAAAAATGGTTTTGTGACTTTATCCGAAATAAAATTGGTAATTTCATATGAGAGTGAAAAACTTCAACAAAATTGGTTAAGTTATTACAAGACTTAATAATCTGACATCGATTGAATAAATGTTGGTCCGCGACTCACATATAATCGCTAACTTAAAACTAATTGGTAACATCATCAGAGAAAAGTTGAT
This sequence comes from Eucalyptus grandis, assembly GCF_016545825.1. Taxonomy (NCBI): domain Eukaryota; kingdom Viridiplantae; phylum Streptophyta; class Magnoliopsida; order Myrtales; family Myrtaceae; genus Eucalyptus; species Eucalyptus grandis. Next base: position 44,179,616 of record NC_052618.1, read on the forward strand.
AACTCATTCGAAGTAAGGTCGGTTATTTCTTTAAAGGTTGGTAACTTTAACACGCAAGTAAATTATGATGATATCAGTTGGTAATTTAATGGAATTGTTGATAATTTATATATAATGAAATAAAGATTGCTGATGTAATATAAGATATGTTAATTCATGGCTCCGTTCGTTTCAAGAGAACATTTTTGAGGAAAACATTTTTCTCATTGTCAACGTTTGAATCGCTTAGAAAAACGATTCAAGGTAAAATATTTTTCTAGTCAACGGAAAATATTTTTCTGCTTAAATTCGAGGAAAATAATTTCCTCTTTAGAAGACTAGAAATCATTTTTCAAAATATGATTAAATATCTATGCTTAGACTAAAAACTTTGAGCTTGAGCTCGGAAGTCCCAACACTCATTTCGGAATCTCTAGCGTCTAGGATCAAGTCCTTGGCATCCGAGTGCCATTCCATTGAGGTTGGGCCCAAGGCTCCAATGCTTGGGTACATAGAGACAAGACTCTAGTCCATTAAGGCTGAACTCGAGACCCCAATGCCTATGCCTAAATCCCTTGCACTTGAGCTAGGTCCAATGAGCCCAAGACCTCAATGCCTGTGCCTAGGTCTCCAATGCCCGAGCCTAGACCCATCGAGGCTAAGCTTGGGCCCACCAAGGTTGGGCTCAACACCCTAGTGCTCATGCTTGGATCCCTTGCACCCAAGCTTGGTCCATTGAGGTCACAATTCTAGACCCTACTGCTTTAGGGATTTGAGCATGGGAATTAGGGTCTCAAGCTCGGGCATCGGCAATCCAAGCATGAGCAATGGAGTCCCCAACGTGAAATCAATGGACCTTGTCGTCAAGCACCTAGGCATGGGCACTAGCGTCTTGAGCCCGAGCACCAAGTTCTTAGTGGGTCTCTGTGGACCTAAGCCCAAGCTTGTGCACTAGGGTTCTACACTTGGCTTTTGTGGACCAAGGCTCAAGTGTCAATAATTCAGGCATGAGAATTAGGGTCTCGGGCTTGGCCTCAATGGACCTCGGATTGGTGCCTATGCTCTTGGGACCCAAGTTCCCAGTGCTCAAGTCTAGGTCTATCAAGGCCAGCCCAAAATCCTAGTGCCCGTGCTTGGTTCTTCGCTATTTGTGCACAAGTTACTAACACCTAAATAGTGTGTATATTTAGAAAATCAAATTAGATTTTCATTTTCAAAAATCGAAAATATTTTTCAATTCTTTTAAGGTTTTAGTAAAATACTGAAAAAAAAATATTGTCATTTTCCACGAAAATGAGGAGAAAGTCCAAGTTCCTTCTCTCCCGTAGCTCTTTTGGTTCAAGTCAAAAGTATGTGAAAGGAAAAAAAAAGAGTCTAAATTCATTTTCATAACTCTGTGGTTCATGTTAAATTTTCATGAAGTGCTAAGAGAGTCAAAACACAATTTTCTTTTTGGAATTACAAAGTTAAATAATCATTTTTCTCACTTTTATTAGAGTTGGCATACATTGGTTGATTTACCTTGTCAACATTGCTGTAGCCCATTCACATTTCCTATCATAATCGAACTCGTGGCTCTAGAGTGTTACAATGAACTCCTTTTCTATGATTTCTAAATTGTACGATGATTAAGAATCAATTGATGGAGGTTATCTCTATTCATGCATTTGTGATTTCTTTAGAATATGAATCATGAGAAATTCTTATCATCTTCGTTTGTTAATTTCTAATTCATTTACATCATATGTCATTCATACAAAATAACAGATAAGATATATCAAAATTCCTACATTTCATATCATATCTTATTAAGTCCTATATGGCTATAAATTTAGACGATTAAACACAACTTAACTGCAATTAGGAATTAACAGGTGCGGCAACACCTAGAGATTACATTATAATTATAGGTGTTAAATGGGTTGTGCAACCCATTTATGAACCCATTTATGATTAAATGGGTCATTAATGGGTCGAGATTTATTTCATAAAGCATCCATAATAGGTTTTAATGGGTCAAGATTAAGATATATGGGTTTTAAATTGGTCAGCTCTCTAACTCGTTTATGACTCATTTATCAACCCATTAAAAATGAACCAATTTATTTTCACTCAAAACCTCACTATCTCTCTCTCTTCTCTTTAACTTTACAAATTTTGTTTTTATAAAGACCGAAATTATAATTATTTTTCTTTTTTCTTTTTTTCTTTTTTTTTCTTTCTTCTTCCTCCGGTGCCGCCGATGCGGCAATGGCCGCGGCGCGGGCGAGCCTTGTCGACGTTCGGTGAGGCTCGAGCCTCACCAATGGCTGGCAAGCCTCGAGCTTGCCGACATCGGGCGGGCCTCGAGCTCACCGAATCTGGCGAGGCGGAGGCCTCGCCGACGTCCGCTAAGGCCTGAGCCTCGCCGATCAGGCGAAACTCGAACTTGCCGGAGTCGGGCGAGGGGCAAGCTCGAGCTCGCCGGTGGCCGGTGGCCGATCGTCATCGTGGCCGGCGGCCGGCCAAAGAAGAGGAAGAAGAAAAAGAAAAAAAGAAAAAGGAAAAGAGAAAAGAGAAAAATAAAATTAAAAATAATAAAAAAATTAATTTTTAAAAAATAAAAAATAAATATTTTAAATTATAAAAATTATCCATTAAATTTGTATTGTATAAAATCATGTTATCAATACCATTTTAAAATATATATAAGTTTTTTTAGGTTTCGTTAAATGGGTCGGGTATAGGTTTGGTATGAGTCGGGTCGGGTCGAGTATGGGTTAAAAAATTTGCATTACAATAAATGGGTCATAAACGGGTTAAATGGATCGATTTGGGTCGGACTATTTATGACCCGATCGAAACCCGACCTGATCCACCCATTTAACGAGTCTAATTATAATGATCAGCAAAGCGTAGATTTAAATATATAATAAAGTATGCTGTACATAAGGTTTTGGAATCACTAATCTGCGTATGAAAGTGGGGGAAAGAATGAAACAGGGGAGGTGGGCTCCTCTGGGCAACAAGAGGATAAGGTTGAAATCCTTGAGATGGTCACATGGGCATCCGCCCTACAGTGTAGATATGCCTTAGATTTTTGCTAACTCTTTCTTTTTCTTCTCTCTCTCTCTCTCACTTTAAATTTAAGAATAGAAATAAATATTGTTTTCTTGATGGATACGTACGCCAATTTTAGGTTCTCCCTTTCTCTCTCAATTGTTAGGGCTTTCTCTCTCCTGCCTTCTCTCTCCTGCCTTCTCTCTCTCTCTCTTTCTCTTTCTCTATCTCTTTCTCTTTCTCTTTCTCTGTCTCTCTCTCTCTCATTGGTTTCTCTCTCCTCTCTCCTCTCTCCTCTCTCTCTCTCTCTCCAGAAGCGCAAACCCTAAAGAGCCGTTTACACCCACCCAAGTAAGTTTTCTCTCTCCTCTCTCCTCTTTCTCTTTCTCCCTCTGTCTCTGTCTCCCTCACTACTCTCTCTCCATAATTTTCAATAGATGGGTCCTTGTACTGTTGTTCCTCCTTTGTATCTCCATGCACGACGCCCCGTTTGAGCTTAAATGGGCACCTGGGTTTGCTAATTCCGTCATCGGGATTTGCAGATCTGGCGTCAAAATCCCTAATTTCTGAATCTCTGAATTTGCCCCCTTTTAGCTATTAGTTCTTTGATCTGTAACGAGATCGCGAGGAAGAAATGTAGGAGACGGGATCGGATGGGGATTTTGAATTCCTCAGAATCCCCCTGCTGTTGTGTTGGATCGAAGCATGTTTAGCTTCGTTGTTCTGTCGGGAGAGATTGGGAAGCGTTTGGTTGGTTGATCTGTTTGATCTCGAGACGTGTAGCGCATTTTAGATTTGCTGTTGGATATCTGGTTTTCCCTTTGTGTTTAATTCGATGGGTAACAAGAAATTGGAGCATCTTTTTGTCCTAAGACCAGTTCTAGCTTTTATGTATATAATTTCTTGGGACTTCCGAGGATGCTGCTTATATTCGTGTGTTTCCTTTTGGGGTCTTGTTAAATCTAGTGGATTTCTACGTGTTCTCCTGTTACATTCGTTGCTTGAGCGCTGGCCGGTTTGAGCTTTTGCCCTGAAAATGCATTGAAAATGAAACTTTTCTTTGTTTTTCTCTGAACTGTATAGTTATCATGGACGACGATGCGCTGAACATGCGTAATTGGGGTTATTATGAACCATCCTGCAAAGGACACCTCAATCTACAGCTCATGTCAACCATGGCCGAGCGAGATACAAAACCTTTCCTGCCCGGGCGTGATCCAACCATTCTGGTAGCTCCCAATGGAGCTTATCATCCTAGGGATTCTGTTGTTCCGGACACGCCTCTCCAATACAATTATGCGAGGGACAGTTGGATGAACCAAAGAGAGAAGTTTTTCAACATGTTGCCTCCAAATCATAATTATGCCATGCTTCCAGAAAGTTCTGGAGCCCACAATATGCAAATGTTACAGATGCCTGAATCGTTGAGGGATGATAGGATTGGCAGGATTGAAGAGCCAAGCCCAGGGGTTAAAAAGGAAAATCCACAACCGAAGAAGAGGCAGAGCAATGGTATTCCTAAGACCCCCAAAGCCAAAAAGAGCAAGAAGCCGAAGGACAATACAAACCCTCCAATTCAGCGTGCAAAGCCACCAAAGAAGAGCATGGATGTTGTTATCAATGGCATTGACATGGATATATCCGGTATTCCGATACCAGTCTGCTCGTGCACTGGTGCTCCTCAGCAATGTTACCGCTGGGGCTGTGGTGGTTGGCAATCGGCGTGTTGTACCACGCAGGTATCAATGTATCCATTGCCGATGAGCACCAAGCGACGAGGTGCAAGAATAGCTGGACGGAAAATGAGCCAAGGTGCATTTAAGAAGGTACTGGAGAAACTTGCAGCTGAAGGCTACAATTTTGCTAACCCAATTGACCTGAGGACCCATTGGGCCAAACATGGTACCAACAAGTTTGTGACTATCAGGTAGATTTACACTGTTGGTGCTGCTTGAGCAAGTTCTGATGCATATGGTCTGTCTTACCTGTATTTATGCCAAAAGGCCATTTGTAGAGAGGTTATGTACTTTGTAGTTTATGAATTTTTGTGACAATGCATGTTTTGAAATTGAGACATCCAGAATTTTTTGACATTGCTAATTTTGCTATCCTGCTTGTCTTACGAGTGGAACCAGTAGACTCTGGTTGCCACTGTTTCAATGTTAATGAGTTTGGTATCTATTGTAATTTCAAGTAAATTTTTGCAACAATTCTTCCTGAAATGTTGATCAGACATTAGAGATTGATCTATCTTATATTTATCTTATGCTGTCCAGCCTTACGGTTGATAGTTGATGAACTATCACATTCTGTTTTTATCCATTTTCTCTTGCAATTTCGATGATCGATCAATTCATTTCTGGATTGTCTCTTGTATTGCTGCAAATTATCTGTACTCGAAGCATGGGGTCTTCCTGTCAGGAGGGTGATAGATTTGTTCTCCATATTCTATGCTTATGTGTGGAACCATTTCCCCTTTCACGTGAATCTGTGCTTGAATGGAGTGTGCCCCTCACATGTTGATGCCTGGGGAGTCTTTTGTACACAGTTCTTGCCTTGTTGGCAACCACGTTCAATTGTTATGTAATTTCAATGTGAATGAGTGTGGTATCTATTGTGATTAAAGTAAATTTTTGCAGCAATTGTTCCTGAAATCTTGATCAGACATTACAAATTGATTAATTCATTTCTGGATTCTGTCTCTAGTGTTGCTGCAAATCATCTGTATTCGAAGCATAGGGTCTACCTGTCAGGAGGGTGACAGATTTGTTCTCCATATTCTATGCTTATGTGTGGAACCGGTTCCCCTTTCATGTGAATCTTGTGCTTGAATGGAGTGTGCCCTGTACATATTGATGCCTGCAGAGTCTTTTGTACACAGTTTATGCTTTGTTGGCAATCACATTCAATGCTTATGTAATTTTAATGTGAATGAGTGTGGTATCTATTGTAATTTAAGTAAATTTTTGCAGCAATTGTTCCCAAAATCTTGATCAGACGGTAGAAGTCAATCTATCCCATATTCATCTTATGCTGACCAGCCTTTCAATTGATAGTTGATGAACTATCGCATTCTGTCGTTATCCATTTGCTCTTGCAATTTCGATGATCCATTAATTCATTTCTGGGTCCTGTCTCTTTAGTGCTGCTGCAAATCAGTATTAGAGGGATAGGGTCTACCTGTCAGGAGGGTGACAGATTTGTTCTCCATATTCGATGTTTGTCTGGAAGCATTCCTCTTTCATGTGAATCTGTGCTTGAATGGAGTGTACCCCGTACATATTGATGCCTGCGGAGTCTTTTGTATGCAGTCATGCTCTGTTTGCTATCAGTTAGTGGACAATTCCATTACGAATGTCACCGTGCTCATTTGCCAGGAGACTACGAATATGGATTTCAGTAATACACTTCCGTTAGTGTACTTCTAGGTAAAGCTGATTATACCTTACTACTAGCGTGATCTAGAGATCGACTCGGGTTCAGTGCTCCAGTCCATTTGGCTTTTTGAGCATGACACTAGGCCAGCGGGATGCATCTCCTCATGGTTTGACAAATCTGTTACTTTCTGTTTGCATTCTTGAGGATAGCGCGAATGTGAACAATTGCCTTACGCAAGGGGATTGAGTCGCGTTAACGGTGGAAAAGGGGATGGGAGATTTTTGGAAGGTCGAGTTCTGTTTTTCAAAAGTTTCTGTTGTCTTTCAGTCTCTTAAACTGTTGTTTGTAGGTTTAGTTGGGGACTGCATTTGCAACTGTTAATGTATTGCTGTTGGCTGATAGCGGGAGAGTTTCTTATGAGTATGGAAAAAGTTGCTGTAGATAAAAGGAATGATTTCGGAGATCGAATTCAAAGAGATAAACGAATGGCTGCAGCAGCACCACTGAGTTTGCTTCTCGAGATTTTTAGCTGCTGTTTCCTAAGCAGATGAACTTGATATGCTCTCATTGAACTAATCAAGTCATCGCTTGACTAAAACGAGCGTCACCTTAATGACTAATACAAGCATCACCTTCGATTTGCGATTCGTCTTTAATCCCCCGGTTGAATTCCGTAGGAGGAAGAGGGATATTTCACTATGTAGAAATCTCCTGGTTATCCTGGGCAATAGCAATAGCCGGTTATGTTCATATCTTCGTATTACGCCGAAAGATGAGATGTAACGGAGACCCTACGCATATTGACGAAACCAACCCAAAGAGAAGTCGACATTGGACAATGTGTGTGATAAATCTTATAGGAAAATGTGGTTACCATTTACATACACTACCAGTACAAGGAAATATCTCAAAGAGAAATTAACAATGCAATATAATGTTTTCCCTCTCTTCCCCCGCTAACGTATGCAGGCATAATTATCGTCAAGACTATTGTGAAGTCAATAAGATGCAGAAGGTGTTATATAAAGCCATAAGACAAGTGAAATGTAGTTATGTGACACATAGAAACTAGCTGAAAGAGAAATTAACTACGTAGAATCTTTCTCTCTCTCTTCTTTTTGTGTGCGCACAAGCGCTGGTGTGGTTTTCCTAGAGAGTAAATTTAATAATTTGTAAGCCTCAGTTAAGCCCACAATATTAAAGAGAATCTGTAACCAATTGTGGACTCAGTCGCTGCAAATGAAAATTAACTAACCAAAGACAAAGTACAATGACTCCTAATTAGACCATAAGTCAAATATTTGTAAGAGATTTGATACGTTTCTAGTCTTTCCTCCAACTCGTGCCTCGGGAGGGATAGGGAAAAGAAGACAAAATAGAGCTATTATTAAGGCTGACCGAAATTAATACTAGTGAGGATTGAGTATTTAATGCCAGGGATTTTGGTGTGCTTTGGTCTTGATATGATTAGCATCAAGTCAGAATTGCATATTGTAAGTACAATTTGTGCAGTCTGATATACTGATTTTGTTATGGTAATTCAAATTGTTCCGGTAATTATTACCGGCCCTAATTTGCTGTCGACCGTTCATATAATATATCGAGTGACGTTAATATTGTTATACAAATTCACTTGACCGTTAGTCGTTAACGTAGTATAGATTCGATTAGTTAGTTATTAAGCGGTACAAATTGTGAGAGGTTTCCTAACATTATAAACTTTTGGAGAAATAAGAAATATATATATTTGGGTCAGAGGAGGAACAAGATTTGTCTAAAACGATGTCAGAATATAGATCATGGGGTTGTAAATCATGGCACTTTCTTCGAGTTTTATCTCCTGCTTGTTGTTCATGTTGTTTGACCTTTCTTGTTCCAAGATCATCTCGTTGATGTGATTATGAAAGAGATCAACTTACTCTGAGTGTTATCACGAATATTTAACAAGGTATTGGAATATAAATCATGGGTTATAAATCATGGCACTTTCTCTGAATTTTATCTCCTGCCTGTTGTTCATGTTGTCCTACCCGTTTTCTTGTTCCCCGATCATCTAGTTGACGTGACTATTGAAGGGATCGACTTACTTGCGGGGGGACCAAATAACTAATATGTCTTAAGTACAACGACACGTTCTTTACCAGTTTAGACTTTTGGGGAGGAGCGATTGTGTAACAAAGTTGTTGATATTGCACATTGATAAGTTGGAATCGATTTGTGCACATTCATATACATTTGATTAAAGGGAAAGCTAAAGATTCTTTATTTGCCTGGATGGAAACGAGAACACTAAAGGAAAAGGTGAGCAGGAACATCAGGAAATGGAAAATTACGATAAACTGAGGCTTGACACACCAACATGCATCGACTCTTATCTTACAAGACAACATGCAAAAAGCCTCAGACCCTACTGGGCGTCACCGACGCCTTCGACCCTGTAGACTTCAGATCCCGTCCCTCGTCGAGGAACTGTTTTTCTTAGAACTAGAACCACGGCCATAATGCTTCTTGTTATTATACAGCCAAGTCGTGAACACGACCTTGGTGATGCCCATGCTGGCGCAGAACACCATAATCTCAGGCACGCGGCTCCGGTCCCTCGTCGACCACCCTAAGTTCTCAGCGAAAGCTCGCATCTGCTCGACTTGCTCCTTGGTAAATCTGGATTTCGGCCTCTTCTTCTTTTCATGCTGGGCAGGATCCACCAGTTGGTTCAACCTCTCATCCTCTCCACCAGTGCCGATCATCGGCGGCACTGCCTCATGGTCAAAACTCTCTTCTTTTGGGGTGATTAAGTTGTGATCGCCAGGGCTGTGATTGCCACTGGCTTCAGTATTGTCAGGGTCGAAAATGGTTACTTTCCTGTGATAGTTTCGGTGGCAGCCACAAGCAGCGCAAAGGAGATCAGCGCTAATAATCTTTGGGCTGTACTCATGGCATCCATCCACCATGTATCTACCCAGATTGGCAGCATGGTTGTGGAGGCACTCATTGTATGCCACTCTCTGCATCTCTCTCTCTCTCTCTCTCTCTCTCTCTCTCTCTCTCTCGCTCTTGCTCTCTCTGTGATCCTAGAGACTATGGAGAAGCGAGCGAGACACGAGCGGTATTTAAAGCCAAAGGAAAGTGAAATGTCATAAATTTTTAAGGTCAGTTACAGCATGAACTATTAAATAATGCTGCTAATATAAGGAAACAAAATCAGAGAAGCTAATAATGTAAATATCTCTTTATAATCAATGTTTTTCTGCATGCAAAAATGGATAGACAGAGAGAAAACTTTTTTTTTCCTTTTTATGAAAGGTCTTGAGATTCAAAATCATCCCACCTCCCTCTTTATAATATCTTGCCTAGTAATAAGAGAAGGAAAAGAGGACAAAAATATGAGGTTATCATCATTAATTAGGTTGCCTTTGAAACAATTATAAGAGAGGATTCAAAGTATCCGTTGTAAGAGTTTGCATTGATGTTTTTTTGTTTTACACCATATTTTCCATGTTTCAACAATATTTTATATAAGTCTGTTGGTGAATGATAGAATGTTGAACTCTCAATATTTTAATGTAACTATTTTGATAATTATAATGAAAAAAAAGAACATTATTTACACTTAACAATTGAAAATTGTATTGCCTTTTGTTTTGCTTAGGTTTGATTATTTAAAAACAAAAAAAAAAGAAGAAAAATGTGCAACTAAAGTAAAATTTTGTTCTTTCAGAGAACAACTGGAATGTGATTATACTTGAGATGTGATGAAGAACATGTTGCTCAATCAAACAATAATTAACCTACACCTGACTTGATTCTCAAAATGTATAATTGTACTATTAATCTAGTAACTAATAACGAATTCAACGGCTAATAGGGCACACCTGAATTGTGCTAATGACTAACGGATCAAGTGAAATTCTACCGATAATAACGGTAACCTTCTTGATAAAAAGACAAATGATAAACAGGTAGCGACCGTTAGTAACCGTCTTAATGAAATGCCCAATGATTAAAGAAAGAGCGGGCACTAAGGATGATTCGCCGCAACAAGATAATTACATTTTTAGCCTCGCCAAGTTTGAAGGATGTGTACATCAGTCTAATTCGGCTTCATGATAATAGTTTTTAGATTTTAAAGAGTAAAGATCCTACTTCTAAGGGAATAAGATATGCTTAAACTTTGGGGATTAATTCAACCTTTTTTTAGATAGATTTCGGGCTCTAAGTATAGTTTCTGAACTACATAAACCCTAAATGGACGGTTCTTGGTGAAGATATGATTAAACTTTGGGGATTAATTCAACCTTTTTTAAGATAGATTTCGGGCTCCAAGTATAGTTTCTGAACTATTTAAACCCTAAATGGGCGGTTCTTGGTGCTCTACTCCAGGTATGTCTGGCTGAACAATGGTCGACCCTAATAATAATTAGCCAAGTCCTTTTGATCAAAGAGATTTAGAGCTGATAACATACTTAAGAGAGTCTCCGTTGTATCCGATTCTGTAGTTAATGAACATCGGATCCTCACTGCAACTTCCTCTAACGTCTATCAAAATAACTTTTGGAAAATCCCACAGCCCTCGTATCCGGTATGGTTTCTTGATACTGTTTCTTTTACTCCCCGTTGCACAAGACGTTTCGGCATCATACATTGTTCTGTCAGAGAGCTTAGCTCATGCAAGGCAGTGCTTTATTTGTAGCACACGGTTTACGCGATAGCATGTGAACCCGCCTTCGTATCGCGATTAAGTGAAGAACTTGGACATATTCGGCAGCTTGTCCCTAACTGATCGCTGGGAATAACGAATGATAAGCCATGTTTGTATCGAACCTATTTAAAAACCAGGTTAGATACGTGAGGATCGATCAGCGTCGTTGGAACTAGCCGAAAGCCGGTCATGTGAGGGTAAAACTCCGATGTGGTTGGGTATCGGTGTGTGTAGGACAGTTTCCTGTCAGCAGTGCTCCTTGCCGGAGAACTGAGGTTCCTCTGGCGAGGCGCCATCAACCCCATGAGGAAATTTCGTTTCCGATTGAGTTACGGTTCTAGAGTCTCCGACTTTACACGTTTTCGGCCGAACAGCTAGGGAGAAACAGCCTCGCAAGTTAGAGCTGCGCCCCAGGGACACCAGCCAGCGATCAGCCCAATTCGGGCGCAATTTAGTCAGACATTCGTTAATCATTCTGCTTCAAATTTGTGTTCACTTTGTTGCTCGTTGAACAAGCTTTCTAACCGTATATAGATCACTCGAAACGGACCCGGCACGGCAGAGCTATGGCCCTGCGCGCCGGGTTCGCTGGACAGCGCGTGGGCCACCGTCACCTCATTTTGGTCTGATTTTCGGCAACCCAGGAATCTTCCGTTAAAGTTTTCATGATTTGCGGATGTGAAAATGTATATACTGAAAAGCTAGGATTAATTCGCGTGATGCCAAGGTCCTGCTTTGACCTTTAGTTTGTACTACTATGAATAAATCAGTTTTTTAGACTGGCTTTGTGAATATAAGATGTACTAATGGTTTTATATAACATGATGTCTATGGGGACGTTCGAGTTTAAGTCACCAAATTAAGGAAAACTTAATTTTCCGAGCGGGCAGTGACGTTGCTGATTGCATGAAATTAGAATAATTAAGAATTGTTATTTAAGGTTATTAGAGAGTCATTAGAGGATTTAAGTCGGTTTCCACTCGAGGACGTTTTGGGCATGTTTTGTCGTCTTAACAACAATTAGAGGGAATAATTAATTATTTGCGTGATTATTTGAAATATCAGGTGGTTTTCTTTACCTCTGTTTGTAGTTTTGGAAAAAAAAATGCAAATGCACCATCTGAAAAAAATCATGAAATTACCATTCACTAATCGTAATTATCAAAACTTCATTATTTTATCATCCTTGGCCATGTATCTATGAAACGACGTTGCAGTACATAAAATGATGAATTTGTCATTGTGAGGTTGTGAATTATTTACATTTCCTTGAATATGGAAATTATTATCCTATATGGTTTGAGTCTTTGAGATTAGTACCCTTATTTTAAGATAAATAACCACATCCCTCCTAAAGGGACATACTATTGGAAAATGTGAGGCGCTACTACCCTAAGTTCGTGAAATGTTATGAGCTATTATGCTTCAGTATTTATGTGATTATTTTGTATATGATGCAAATGAACTGATTCTGTCGATTTTGAATTACACGTACATAAGTATGAAATTGAAACTGCATGTCTGATCTCTCCTGGAGCAAGACGCTACTTACCGGGCTAGTCGACTTATTCCGTCGTGATCTTCGTTTTTCAGCACAGCTGATCGATGGAATTCGTCAAATCACCAGAGTTAGCCGTCCTCGGATCATGTGGTGTTTGCTCTGCCCTCGCACCGTCACGGGCTTAACTTCCGGCGGCACAGCATTTCCACGCTTCAGATATGGTTTAAGAACTTAGTAGTCGATAGTATTACTTAGATCGACCAAACAAACCGTCTCAAGACGGCATTTGAAATGCATTCGGAGCACTTCGCACTGACGCAATCTCCTGGAACATTCCTCGTCCATCTTTATGATTGTCTTACGGATGATGACTTACATGGATCTTGTCCGTATATTAAGACGGCATTTGAAATGCATTCGGAGCACTTCGCACTGACGCAATCTCCTGGAACATTCCTCGTCCATCTTTATGATTTTGTCTTACGGATGATGACTTACATGGATCTTGTCCGTATATTGGCACATTGTTCCCGTATGTAAGCGAAACAATGGATGGATCGATTGGTTAGCAAATTTTGCCCTGAACACTAGGCTTTGAACGTGCTCTTGGTTCCATGCAACATGGGTCGGTGGCATGTCAAAGAATGAATCATAGTCTTGTTTAAAGATGAGGTATTTCCACCGATAGCACGCATTCCCCACGTCGAATTTGCAGCAATAGATGCAACCATTGTGCTTAAGTGCAAGTGCGAATTCGACCATTTGGTTCATATCTCACTTCTCGGAACACTGGACAGGGGAGTAAGGTCTTATACTCGAAAATATAGGTGGTCATGTCATCGATAACTATATTTTCAGACGAGAAAACCTTCTCCGCCATGCTTTTATACCCTACATCGCCACCATTATCAGCCGCATAATGCCACCGTTACTCACTGGCATCGCATAATGAACCCTAACATGTAACTTGTGCTCGATGCTATGACCTGGCGTCTGAGTATGTTGCAAAATGTGTTTCTTTGTTCATCATGCCACCTGATATGACTGTCACCATTGGAAGGCAGTGCAACTAAACCTACTCACGAATCATCTTAATGAAAACAGAACAAATAGAGAGCCTTTGGGACGTGAATGGTCTACCGATTGAGATCTACGAATATATGTGCTTCAGAATAGTCATGTTTCTTCGGCGAACTTCCACAAAACACAGATATAAGTCTTATTAATGCACAAAACAGAACAAGAGTGCTCTCCATCCTGACTCTCATTTTCTCTTTCAAGATGCACATATTGTAAAACTATAGAGAAAATTCGCAGAAAAAAGGACAATCCTGATGCCAACAGTACGCGTATGGGTTACAATTACAGAGGAAGAATAATCATTCTACTAAGGAAATAAACAAGGCCACGCCCATACCCATTACTAGCGAAGTTAACTGAACTAATGTACTCTTCAACGTTACATGCCCGCTGTTATTCATTTCTGCGAGTACTCCAGCTACTGCAATGTATATAAAACCACCAGCCGTGAACCCCTGGAAAGACAGACAAGCTTCAGACAAATGAGACAAACATGAATTCCACAAACATTAATAAATTCGGCCATCATAAACTTTTTCTACCTCAATCAATGATGACTGCCCCGGCTCTTGTCCCAAAAGCAAAGCCTACAGCAACAGCAGCAAATGGTTTGATGTATAACTCGAGCACATTAAGAACAGGTTCTTAGCAATGTTAAAGTTTATTTACTTACCAGTGTAGTTCCTCCTAAAGCAACCAGGGCAGAGAGAAAATTGAAAAAGAGGGCTTTGGATACACTAAAACCCGATCTTACTAAAATTCCAAAATCACCAACCTGCACAGGAGCAAAACCAATGGGCAAGCCTATTTCAGTGAGTTGATCTCCAAAACAATCAAAGTACTTGCATTATCTCCGCAATGCTATATTACATGCTATGAGAGTAAGCTAAAAAAATACTCTCTGAGAAAGAAGCAGATTCTTCCCACTTGGAATTTTGATCTTAAATATTATTGAGCATAACAGAAACAGCAGTAGGTGCACTTATTACTAGGTCCGAGTATCATCTTATATCAACAGCAGTGCATGGTCTACTTAGGCAAAACTAAAAGCATGAAGCTGTACGATTTTAGCATCAGAGTTGGTTGCCTCTGTTATTATAAACAGAATAAAAACATTAAAGTGCAATGATCATATTCTTTTTATGCCTCATCATGTGTTGCCTACAAGGACACAGTCCCATCAGTAGACTCAAGGGAAAACATTTAGTTTGTGTCTCCAAAGAACAAACAAGGACATTAATGCAAGAATCACATGCTCAGTCATTATGAAGAAAACACCGCATCTTAATGTGAGCTTCAAATCAGCACAATGAGTCCTTGCATCGGTTGAAGGAAATACAAACCTCTTGAGGAAGCTCATGAGCAAGCAAAAACAGAGTTCTGGACCATCCACCAACAGAACCGTAGAGAAGGAACGCACTTCCTAAAGCCATCCCATCAGTGAAATTGTGCTGCAAAAGTCAATCTTGATCAGATCAAGCTAATTTATCCTGCACATGAAGCTATAAGTCTTATTGAAGATAGAAACTTTCTTTAAATTAATATATGTACTTACAACACCATCAGAGAAGAGGTTAAGATAACCAAAGACAAGATTCGAAGGTGACTGAACCAAGTCTTTTTCCTTCGACAATATTTGAGCATTGGATAACTCATCAACCGCATTTTCATCCGGTTTACCATCTGCTTCAGAAACTATAGCTTTTCTCTGCAAAGCCAAAAATGACAGTGAAATAAATAACGATCTCCTTATTCTTTTTCTTTCTTTACCATAACACAACGTGTTACATTTCTCAATAGGATTCCCATTCCAGAAATACTATGCCATATACCATGAAGTAGAGATTTCGCAGTCATCATATTGCATAAGAGAACAGGCTTTCAACAAACAGATAGATGCACAGTAAGTTATCCATGGTAATACCAGACATGCACTATCAACCTGTCACCTCTATATCCTGATGGATCGAGTTAAGTAGTGCATTTAATACTTCACAACACATGATGATATTTGAGATTAGCTTACCTTCCGAAGAGATTTATGTTGACCCATATTATCTCCATCCAAAGAATCATCAGAAACCTTCTCATCCTTTTTTGCTTCACTTTTTCCATCTGACAACTGTGAGTGCAACTCGTCATCTGAATCTTTCTTATCATTCAGCTTCTTACTACTCTTATGATGACGGTGATGATGACCGTGATTGAATACATTTGTCCCCCGAGACTTCTCCTCAACATACCTTACAAGCTTCTCTACAAGAAGAAAAAGCACAATTCCACCTGCGAGTACATAGTGGTCATGATGTGAGAAGGTACCTCATGTTCCACTTCAAATAAAGAAGGACAAGAGGGGATTCATCAAAGCAATGAGAATGAAACACATAAACAATGCAAAAGACAGTGATCAAGCTCTATGAAAGGCGAGAATGCAAGAGTAGCAATTTCAAATAATGAACAATCAAGTATGTTTAAAACAAACTTGGTAAGGAAAAGAGAGACTCCTTGTCAATACTAATACAGCTGACGAGAAAGGAGGAAGACGAATCTGCTCTTTGCTCAGTATTTATCCTGCTTGTTAATCAGTCAAGGAATACAAGGTAGAGACTCGAGCGTCAGCCTCTTAGGAAGTGCTGATGAAGCCCTAATCCAGGAGTTCTACATTGGGAAACTTCCTTTCGAGTCTTCTAGTCTTTTTTCTTTTTCTTTTTTTTCCTGGGTGTTGGTTCATGCAACATCTTCAAGTCACCTTAGATGGTACCAGAAGAATATAGCATTCGATCACACATCACGGATGTGTTTGTTTTGGGGAAAACTTCATAATAAAGGAAAATACTTCCCGAATTCCTTTTCCAGGAAAAAATTTTCTTGTTTCTATTTAGGAAATTCATTTTCCTAACTTTAAGCATGCATATTCTCTTGGATTGTAATGATTTTTGGTTGACTAATCATTTTTAACAAACCAAATGCATGAAAGTTCAACAAAGTAATTCACGGAAAATTCTTTCACTCAAATAAACACACCCCACATTTGCTTATGGAAAGCTTAGTGATGTTTCTTTAAAACCAATCGATACAACAAATCCCTTTCTAATGAATCAAATTTATATAAAATAGACATCAGACCACTGAGAGAAGTGAGAACATGTTGCCTCCGCTCAGTGTTGATGATGTCAAGGGTTCATGGGGGAAGTAGCATGTGCGGAAGCAGACGATGAAGTCATATCAGGAAAAAATGTGCACGAATGTACACAAGCATGCACAGAGAGAGAGAGAGAGAGAAGCAGGAGGAGGAGGAGGATTACCCAGAATGGACATTCCCACAGAAAGATCCTTCAAACTGTGATGATGTTCATGTTCAGAATGGGGAAGATGAGAAGGGTCTACACTGTGATCATCTGAATGTGAGTGTCCACCCCCTGCATGCATAACCTACATAATGTTTCATCTATCTCAAAAAGAGCAAGATTTTACGTATTTGAATCAACAGTATATAAAGCTTTCACCATCAGAATATAAAATTTTTCCTTAAAATTTGCAAATACATAATGGCAACCTGAACAATAGCAGCAGCAACAGAAACCCAAGTTTTCTCCTGCCATAGTGAACCCAAACTCCCCAACAAAATTTCATTGCCACAAGAAAGCTATAGAATTCACTTATGAAGCATCCAATGCAGATATTAAAATTGGCATCGATTTTCACAAATACGAATCAAATGCAAGATCCTATATTCGCATAGAGGCAAATAGATCAGAAAACCAATGAACGATGGCACATATTCAGCTTCTTTGTGAGCATTTCAGTGGAAACAACTAAAGCAACAGATTTGAAATTACACGATGTGCAACAAGCACAAGGTATCCAATATTAAAAGCAACTACTCAATCATATGCTCATTCAACAGAACTATAATTTTCGACTGAGTTGAAGCTCTAGTTAAGTGAGCAACAAAAGCCTTTAAAAAAGCATCTAATAAGTATCAAATATACCAAAAGCATGTGGAAGCTGGTGCAGAAAAGCATCTCCTAACATTGCACCTGCCTGAAAACATAATGAATTAGAACGAACACAACTTCAGAATTCATGGGAAACAAGAGGGATTTCAGCTAGTGCATATATGAAAAAGCACCTCAATACAATCGGCATATCTTTGATCATCAATATAGCAACTTACACAATTTGACAACTTTTTTCTCAGATAATGCTGGTAAATATGACTGTAGAAGAAAAAAATTTCTTGCAACTTTATCAACTTGATACAAGTCGTACAGTGATGTATTCAAACACTGCCAGTCAATTTAATATCTCTACTGTATGTAAACTGTAAATTTCTAAAATCGCTCGTCAAAACTTGTATATGCAAATTTGTACAGAATGTGTACATTCTAGCCAAAATTTAACAATTAAAACAATCTAAAAAGAGAGGATTGTAGCACATAATAGGATTAGCAATTCATTGAATAGCAACAGGGGAGCTCTTGTGAAAACCTTTACGATCTCTCACACTCAAGTAACAGCAATGATGAAAAGTTTGATACGCAGTCTGTATTTTAGAGTTCATACCTTATATAAACAGTTACACATGCACTGGCTGGAAATCAATTACTAGAAAGCGATTATAAGGAAAACTTGACACGTGCATCATTATCATGTGGTGAAGAACAAAAACACCTTGAACAAATATGATGAAGATGATAATCAGAAATGAAAATCAAACAAGGGGCCCCTAGTAATTAGAACGCACTGAGTTTTAGTACTTAATGCACATATTGTACCATCCAAGAGTCTAAATCCAGTTGTGATGAAGTGGACTCGGATATCTAAATTCTTACCCCAAATAATGCCAATGAATCAACAATTGCCTTAGACGGTTTCCCTTGCACTGCAATTGCATAGAATATTCAATCTTCAATTAGCACTAACCTTTTTGTAGAAATTTTTCTTTAGAGTAAAATGTTGAAGTAAACACTAAGGCAGTTTGAAATCAGGACACAATCAACGTATTGAGAAAGTGAAAGGCACTAGGCTAGGTGCAACTACGATTGAGCAACTTACCAAACATTACAGGCAATATGATCAAACAAATGAGTGAAGCCATGCTAACCAACAATGAGCAGCCCAAGGCATGAACCCATAGACCTACAAAACAAGAAATTTACACCAATTGTTAGATCACATGGATGGTTCCAATATTAATGACCTATACAGACATGCTGTCAATTTCCACACTGCAAAGAGTTCATATCATGCTTTTCAATTCCAGGACAGTCCTAACCATAGAATTACATCAACACAGCATTCATTCTACACACAGGATCCAGAATGCACAAGGCTCAATGAGACCATGGACAGCAATAAAATCAATATCTCCAACCAATACCTAAATCCTCAGTTACCGTCGCATTCCAACAACGGACAGCACAATCTACAACAATCAAAGTATTCACGACCCTATGCTGCATCAACTTTCACCATTTGGCAACTACAATCCAATCTGGTTAATGCATAACAGCCGACGCAACAAAAATGAGCAATCAAACAAAGGGCAAGAAAAATGACCGTCCAAGAAGGCGACAGCGTCCAACAAATTACCTAGACCAGAGAGATCCGATTCACCAGACCGCCCATCCACGTGATGATGGTGATGGTGGTGGTCGTGGTCCTGACCGTGCTGGAAACCAAATCCATACAGCTTCAGATCCTCTTCCTCAGCCAACTCCTCGGGCAGCTTTCCACCTTTCTCCTCATGGTGATGGCCATGATCACTGTGGTGGTGATGACCCCCGTCGTGGTCGTGGTCGTGGGCGTGGTCACCGCAGCTGTGCACCTGCGGCGCAGGGGAAGAAAACCCAGAATGGGGACAGCTCCCCCCGTGCCCCAAACACAGATCCAAGCACAGGACGCAGACGACCGCGAACAAACCGCTCATCCCACCCATTCCCAGGCTCGGATTCGAACGGAACCGAACTGGGTTTTGACTTTCCCGAAGAGGGTTTTCGGGTTTCGAGCCGAAAGGGACTGGTGGGTCGAAAAATGCGGCCTCCTATCGCGGGTGGTCTTTATGTGGAGCGGCGCTTGCAGGTGCCCTCGATGGTGATGAAGCAGACGATGGCGAAGAAGAGGACGATGATAGCGATTATAACGCCGAATGTAACCACCCCCATCGCGGTTCCCTCGGTGCTGTAATAATAAATGCGGGATCTTTCATGAGCTTCGATTCTTCGGGCGCAGATTCGTCCTCGGAATCATACACAAAATTGAATCTTTCCAGACGAAAAATGCTCCTTTCGTGAGGGACAATGTTGGGTATGGTTCAGTTTCAGTGGGAGTTCTATTCTTCCTCTTCTCGTTTCATCGATAAATCAGTTCAGTAGTACTTTTTTTTTTTTTTTTTTTTTTGGTCGACAGTTCAGTAGTACTTCAGTGGGAGTCGTTAGAGCAGCTTTTTGGAACTCTACATCGCTTTTTCACCGGAGCTCACCGGTTCAAGGTGGTGGAAATTTACCATTTTGGAATTGGTTCTTGATGTTTGAATTCGGAATTGGACTGATTTCTTTCCACGGCAATCGATTCGAATTCATGAATCGGACCTCATCTAAGTAATATAATTTTTTTAAAGAACTATGGAGAGCTGTACCCTTTTTAATAAACGGAATCTTAATATTGGTAGTATGGCTTCTTCTTTTTTTAAGATCATTCAAAGGGATCCCAATTTTGTTTCGTGGGGTTCAAAGTAAAAAAATGAAAAAAATGACCATGTCACTATCTTTTCTTTTTATCTGATCTCCAATTTCGGATTCCTTTCGTGTCTCTCATCTTTTCTTTTTATCTTCGGCTTGAGCTCTTTATCCTTTCTCTCCTTCCTTTTTCCTTTTGTTCACTTTCCTTGCTTGAACATCCCCTGCCTGACTTGCCGCCCTATCTAATCGCATCGGAGACCGGTTAAATGAAATGTCAAGACAAAGTTACTCCCGGTGATGAGCATGGATAGCAGAAGAGAATCGCGCCATTGAGAGAAAGAGAGAGAGTTGTGTGAGTATAATCTCTTGCACGTTTAGGATTTGACCTCTCTTGATTATTCTAATTAGGTCATGAATTTAAATGTGAAACGCAGAGCAATGCTGTAAAATGCAGTGAATTTTTTTGTTTCTTAGGAAGTCAAATTCCCATCATCATAATCCATCCCTAACAAAAAAAAAAAAAAAAAGTGCCAGGAAGACATTTGGGATAGAAATTTAGATAAAAGTTCTATCTGAGTTGTGCATTCCATATACAATTTCTAAACAATCTTCCAGCGAAGGACTAAGAGAAAAAGAATACAATGACGGCCGTGAAACCAAAATCTATTGTTCGGCGAAAATGAAAGTTAGAGGGAGTTCCTACCGCGCCTATACAAAAAAGGAGAAGAACGCTGAGCAAAGCATTTAGGACGGCGTGTGGCGAGATCTCCTCCACCACCCTACCCTCTCCATTTGCTACAGGCTCACCTACGCCATTGAAACCCACTTCGTCTAACAAGCCTCTAGCATTTACATCATACCACTCTATAGCCCTCACATTTTCAAGAAGGCCAACATCACAATCAATTTCGTGAATACAATGTTTGTCCTCATCACCACCTTCCTCCTTGACCGGATCGAATGGCAACCACTACTACTAAGCAGTATCAGCGGGATGATATTTTCGTTCACCTCCCTCAAACTATGTCTCAACATTGTTGACCCCAATCACACAAAGCTCATATGGGTAATAGCCATGTGCATTACCCGTGTTTCCCTACATGGTCTTCTTGCTGATCATGTCAATGTACAGCTCCAAAATCTTCCTATTGAGGCTACGTGCGCAGGGATATGTAATGGTCATTGCCGTGAAAAAGGCGGTGGAGTGCAGTGATATCAATGACATACTTATTAATGTACGAGGCATCCTCGGAGATCTTCCTATTGAGGCGTGCTTTTTGGGTGGATTTGGGGCTACAACAGTGACTATTCTTCTTGCATTGTCATGCATAAACCTAGTACCACAGGATGAACATAAGAGCAAATAACTTACTAATATTTATCAATGTTAGGTTGATGTCTTCAAAATTATAATTAGGCATGGATTGTTATGAACTATAGAGGTGATCGGTTTCCTGATTTAATCCGATTCCTAAATTTTGGGACTGGAGACCGAACTGGATGGTCTTAGGACTAGGAATCGAACTGGATTAGACCGGACCAATCGGGTCTGATCCAATTCTATTTAACCAATCAGTTAGCAAAAAAAAAGAAGAAAAAATTCAATAAAATACTAGAATTGTTGCTATTTTTAGACTGGACCAACAATCACTGATTCTCTCTAGAAACTAAATCAAATTGGCCAATTCAAGTAGTCCAACATGCCCATCCCTAATGAACCGTGCATTATGAAAGCTCAAGCTCATGACCGCGAATTGAAATTTCAAAACCTTTCCCACGAACTGTTTCGTCAAAAATCAAAATGTACAGAATGTACAGAATAATGTGCTAATAATGCAATCAAAATTCTTCAAAAAGGGGGAAGAAGAAGAAAATAATATCCAAAGTTCAAGAAAAGGAAAAAGAGAGGGAGAGACAGAGAAGCCGAAGCAGAAGGTCGCGGGGAGGCAACAGCAGGATTCATTCCCTCCCTCCATAACGGGGCAAAGTCCTCCTTCCCGTTTTCTTGATCGGAGTCCCGTCACCTCGGTCCCCCATTCCCGACCCAGATCCCACCGCTCCGGCACGACCTCGGCAATGGCGGCGCGGGTGATGACGGTCGCGCAGGACGGCACGGGGGACTTCCGCACGGTGCAGGAGGCGGTGGACGCGGTCCCGCTCGGCAACGCCTGCCGCACCGTCGTCCGGGTCGCGCCCGGGGTCTACCGGCAGCCCGTGTACGTGCCCAAGACCAAGAACTTCATCACCCTCGCGGGGCTCCGGCCCGAGGACACCGTCCTCACCTGGCACAACACCGCCGCCAAGATCGACCACCACCAGGTGATACCCCCCGCCTTCCCTTTCTCTGCCTGTGTGAATTTTCGAGCTTGCCGTGGAGTCCCTTGATTGCGGCATTGTCTTTCTTCAGGCGTCTCGTTTGATCGGGACGGGGACGTTCGGGTGCGGGAGCACGATCGTGGAAGGGGAAGATTTCATTGCTGAGAACATCACTTTCGAGAACTCGGCTCCTGAGGTAATGAGGTGAACGTTGGAGGTATTTTTCTCGTTCTTTTTACGACTGCTGATGTGGTGGACCAACAAATGTTTGATAGAATGTCCGAGAGTAGAGAGAGAAAAAAGGGAAGAGAAGAAAAGGAGAGAATAGTAAAAGAGATGGTAATTTCATTTATTTCTTGGATTCCTAATTTTTTTTTCTTTTTTTGGTTTTCTTGGAGACACTTGGATTCTTAAACTTGATGAGTAGAGTTTGTGAAAAAATTCTCTTTGTCACAGAGTTCTTGGTCGGATAACTGTTAGTCACGGACAGGACGTCTTGTAACTGAAAAATGAGTCACTCGCTTGACAACTTAGCTACTAAGCATATCCAGGTGGGCTCAGCTTCTCCTTAAGATGGTGGACAGCAACATCCCCGACCTGGGCAAACCTGGAATGTTGGTCGTTGGTTAGGATTAGAGGCGGCAGTAAGGGTAGTGGAAAGGTTGATGGAAGCTCCTGCTTCTAAGCATGGATTGTGAAGGTAACCTGGAATTTGGGTAGTGGAAAGGTTGATGGAAGTTCCTGCTTCTAGGCATGGATTTGAAAGTAAACTTGGAATTTGGCTTGTGAACTACTCAGCAGCCCATAAATGAAGGTGGAAATGAAGTTGGTTTCAGGCGAGCCACGACTTTCTTAGAGCATCATTACCTCAATTCCTCGGACTTCTCTAGATGCCCATCCATACCCCTTTCAGTTGAACCTTTTTAAAATCTTTTACATCATCTACCAACCCCCATCCCCAAATCTCTATCAAATCTCCCTCACAAACTCCTTCCCTGACACTCCTTCACAACTAAAGCTTCCTTAAGCATCACACTGATGGTTTCTTAAGCATCACATTTAAGGGAAGAATTACATCACGTAATTCCAAGGCAAATACTCACAAAAATCAATATTTCATTAACTTTATTGAAAAGAAAGTACAACTATATTGATAGACTCTCTAAAAGTTCTACTCCTGTTTGAAATAGGAAGGACAAAGGCACTAGAATTCCTCAAATTTTCCAAATTGTTCAATCAGGTGAATTGTTCCTTTTAGTACAATTGGGTCCCTAAAATATTTGTGTTCTTGTTCAAGTTGGTCCTTCTGTCAAAATTACGGACAGAAATTCTGATGTGACCATTAAGCTGCTGTTAAATGCCGACATGACGTCCTACGTGGCATAAAATAAAAGATAATTCAGAAATAAAGAATATTCAAAACAAAATAAACATTAAAAAATTAAGAGAAAAGTTTCTTTTTTAAAAAAAAAAAAAAAAAAAAGATGGACGCAGAATAGGTGCTGCTGACATCACGCCACCCCTGGTCACTGGTCACCTAGGGTCGCCCGACACCAATGGCTGCTGGCTGGTGGTTATGCAACCCTAGCGAGCAATGACAACAATCATGCAACCCTAGCAAGGCCTGATCTCGGGTTGTGCAATCTGAACTGGGTCTACTGGGTCTAGGCAACCCCTGCCTAGTGTTGCCTGCTTTGCCTGGTTGCATGACCCTCAGCCAGATTTAGCCTTGGCCAGGCTCGGCTGCCCTCTGATGCCTGTGTGGCATCACCACCCCTATAGCCTCCCCCCCGCTTCTCTATTTATCTCTCTTAGCTTCTTCTTTTTTTCTATAATTCTCTAATATTTTATCCAGTAAACAAATTAGGAAATTACACGTAACATCTTGTGCAGTTAGTGCTGATGTGGTGCTGATGAGTCAGTCCACATCAGGATTCGCATTTTTATTTGAATGGAAGAATCAACTTGAACAAAAAAGTACATACTGTAAGGACCTAATTGCCCAAAAAAAAGTTCAAGACAACGTTGTGTTCCCTGCCTCTATATATTTTACCACTCTGTGTTTGTGTGTCACTTAATAAAATCACAAATAAACCCCATACTCTATACTAGGAAATAACATACTACGGTAGAATTAATAAATAACACAGAGAAATAAAGTCTCAAAGACAACTTTATATTCGCCACCAAGCTTAGGCATAGATGTCTATTGTGCCCAGCTTGTTAGATTACTTGATGGACAGAACAGCTTTGACAAGTCCCTTACAGATCCTTTGATTTAACATGATCTTTGCCGACTTCTTTCCTCATCACTAAATCTTATTCCAATGCAAATAATCTTCACTGTGTTTTCATCACTGTTGACCATTTAGTGCTAAAATGTGGTTGGTCAAGTTGGCTTTGCCAGTGGTGGGTGTTTATTTGTTTAGCGGAGAGACTACGCAAGAAGAGCTTGTTGGGTTATATGCACTAACAAAGAAAAGAGAAAGAGGATTCAGTTGATCGCTCTGGTGACTTCTTGGCTGATTTGAAGGGAAAGAAGCAGGAGATTTCTTAATAACATAGATAGTCATTTTGTAAACATTAGGGACTCTTGGCTTTCTACTTTGAATTTTTGGTATGCACAGAGACAGATCTTAGTGTAAATGCCATTCTATACCTACTGAACTCCATCTCCTCTGACAAGCAATATTAGCCATCACCCATTGTGCCACCACATTTGCCTTTCACTTTTACATGTAATCAAATCCCTTCCAACATAAGTGCAATAACCAAGATAGACGTCCGATTACATGATGGCCATCTCAATTTATGTTGGAAAACCCAATTGGGTCAAGGGAATTGGAAGGTTCACGTCAACCTTTTGTAGAGCCCTTTTAGATAACATAAAACTCAACAGACACTTTCTCAGCATTACGTAGGTCTCTCCATAAATTGACCGAGAACTCCAAGTGCACACTTATAACAGTTCATGCCACTTTGAAGTTTATCCACTCCCCTCCTATGCCAGGACACCATTATATATTTGAAGTTTGACACTAAGATTTATAGGAAGATCTACAGGTTTTGCTCCCAAAAGTGTCATTTACTCCAAAAGCTTAGTGACACACTTTCCTTTGAGAAAGATCGATCCCTTGTTTAGGTCTTGCTATTTTAATACTGATGAAGTACCTTAACAACCCAAATTCCTTCGTTTGAAAGTGATTGCTGAGTTGGCACTTTATCGATGAATGCTATTTCTGTCAGTGTCATTAGTATTGTATCATCTAAATAGACAGCTAGGAATGTAACCATTACAAAGTAAGTGTGCAAACTAGAGTTATGGGACAAAGTTGTCTGCCATCAGTTTGCATTCTGGACGTCCTCAACATGCCATCACCATGACAGCCAGATCTCACAAATCACTGCCAGTAGGCATGCAGTGGTCCATCATATCAATCCCATTTCAACAGTACTGCTAATGCTAGTGTTGTCCTACCATGTCATATTGACTGCCAATTGGTGCATTGCCTTGTCAGCATCCTAGTCATTATCCCATTGTTGGGCACATGGAGTTACGTCATCAGTGTCACCATTCTTCACTTTCCACAGATTAGAGTGTGAACTATTTATCTTCTCTAATCCATTGAAACCTAGTGGAATAGGTTGGTCAACCTATAGTGCCTGGCTGGGTCCAATACTAACAGAACCCATTCTTGACCAATTTGTCTTTGCTTCCTTTTAGTGATATGTAATGACATAATCAAATCTATTGTTAAAAGGCTCGCTTGAGCTTAAAGCATGTTAAAAGGGAAAAATGAAACAAAAGATGGCGGAATTGCGAGAGTGGTTGCAGCATTGAGGCGGTGTGGGACAGGGCGTGGTTGGCATTCTATCTTCTGCAATTTCAAGATTTTTTTACCTAATTTGTGGCTTTGAGGTGCGGACATTTGTATTGCTTTCAAATTATGATGTGGGTAATCAGATTTCTTTTTATCAGGGTTCAGGCCAAGCTGTGGCGATTAGGGTGACGGCAGACAGGTGTGCCTTCTACAACTGCAGGTTTCTTGGTTGGCAGGTAAAGTCACCATTTCATCTTGGAGTTTTTTGGTTGCCAAGTCATTGGAATCTGTTGAGACCTTAGTCCTAAGCTTCCTGAGAAAAAAAAAAGTGGATGGAAGCTGATGTAGGGAAACTTTTAAAGGAGCAAGAAAGGAGTTAAGATTAAGGAGAAATCGATGGAGAAATCTTTGCATATCCAAGCATCATAACTAGCAATGTTTGGGTGAAATTACGTATGCATTCATCATCACTAGCTTATGGGATTACCCTGTGTGCCCTGGTAGAGTCTGTGCAGTAGAACTACTTCAGCATCTTGGTTTTTCAATTTACATCATGGTTAACGTCCGGGTTATTAAACCATGTCTTGGTTGGTCACTTCTTTTTCTCAAGGAAGAATGAAGGAAACTGAGCTTAAATGAAACAATAACCCTCCCAAACAACTTCCTTGGGGGATGAATCAGATCGCGAAACTCAAAATTTTAGGGATTGCTCCTTTGTCTCATTTGACGGTTCTATCCACGATAGCTTTGGTCCTGCTACAAATTGGATAGCTTTTGCAAGCAGATGTAAGGAGGCACAAACCTCTTCCTTGCTTCCAACTTATATTTTCAACCGTAACACACGAAGCACGAGCTGATCTAGACTACCTTATGGTAGTCACACTTAGGCAATAAGATCAATTCTACCAGCAATGGTCCTAAACACTTTGTCTTGATCACTAGTGATGAGGAAGCACATGTTATTGTGATCATGAAATTTGGAACACCTATAGTCATCTGAGGATGTGTTAAGAGTGAAAAAAAGGGCAGCATGGTTAATCAATCTAATGATAAGCAAATTTTATTCTTCCTTCATGATCCTGGTAAATACTTACATGATATCCGTGGAGACATGACCCCTAGCATGTGTAGGGAGTTGACAAAGGTTAAAGTTAACTTCTCTTTGATTTTTTGATAGACATGTTGCCGCGAGGCAAAAGTGTGAATGTAATTATTTATCCCTGTCCAATAGAAAATTTGCTTCATTCTTCGATAAGTGCACAGTATACAAGAATGTGCTCCTAAAGTAGATGCTACTTAGCTACTGCCTACTACGTTGTACCCTGTCTGCATCATAATATGTATAGAGTGAGAGAATCAGGTCTTCTTTGTGGATCAGATATCACTATAATTAATTTAGTGTCGTTACTGGCCTAAAAGGATCACACAAAAGAATCATTGGCCTTGGAGTCATTCTTTTGACTGCTGCAAACCTCCTGTTTCCAACTAAGAACAAGCATAGAAGTTATACAATGAATTGTTTGATCTTCAATCTTGTGACTCTCTGGTCTATTGTTTGCTGTAGATGGAGTAAAAGTGGCTGGTGGACTAGTCACTGTGGAATGGGAACTTGTTAACAGGTTCACTGGTTTTTCTGTTAATGATGCAGGATACATTGTACTTGCATTACGGGAAACAGTATTTAAGAGATTGCTACATTGAGGGAAGTGTAGACTTCATCTTTGGCAATAGTACGGCTCTTTTGGAGCACTGTCATATCCATTGCAAGTCAGCAGGTTTCATAACAGCACAAAGCAGGAAGTCTTCTCAGGAATTGACTGGTTATATATTCTTAAGGTTCTAAGCCAATCTTGCTTATTTTTTGCAAGGAGAATCGCATTTATCTGTTGATTCTTTTTATGCGTTCAACATAGACTACACTTGGCACACTTGATTGCTGCTATCAGACATGAATTAGTGTTTTCTGCTAACTAATTGCATTTCATGCTGATGTCTAGACCATTCTAGCAGTGAGTGGAGCCTGTGCGCACGCAACCAGAGCACTTGTATGACAAGATAGATTGTCATCTTTTGCTGGGAAAAAAAATTTACACCGTTTATTCCACAAACTGTATATATATTGATGGGATAAGTGCACTAGAAGTCTTGAAACTTGCTAATGCAATCAATTTCAAATCCTGTCCAAGTAGTGCAATCAAGAACTTTCATTAACTCCGTCCAATTTGAATACGGAAAATGTTGATGTTGTATTTTTTAATATTTTTTAGAATATAAGGCTCTGATGTGTGGTCAAATGAGTGCCACATCAAGATAAAGGAAAAGAATTTAAAAAAAAAAAGAACTTGGGGAGAGAGAGAGAGAGAGAGAGAGAGAGAGAGGGGGGGGAGGGATATTGCATGACCAGAGGAAGTTTGAAGGCTAGCAGTGCCTTTGCTGTGGTCTGTCAACCCTGTTTGATTCCACTCTACAATTAGCGTTTCTTGTTTGGTTGACAGTTCAATTACATGCCAGAATTGATTGTTGAAGCTTGCAATCTAGTGAATTGAGGCTTCCATCGTTGAAAGATTAAGTTTTTGTATATTTAAGGCTCTGAATTTTTGTGAGAAACCAGGCTTGTTTTTTTTTTTTTTTTTTTGTGAATTAGTCCAAGGATTTCCATGGTATTTTTGGGTATAGTCAAAGAGAGGAGATTGAATTGTTTGGTTGTCCAGTAATGGTGTTGGCCAATGATTAGAGTAAATCCTGTTTTGATAAAGGCATGTCACCATTGTCATTGTGATTCAAACATGCCCCTACAATATGGCATTAGGAAAGCTGCAAAGACATTGAATATTGCTGGCAAGGTTCCAATTGGAAGAAGAAAGCTAATAAAGATATTGAATTGATTGCTCAATTTAGTAGTTCTGAGAAAAACAGTAAGTTTTTGGATCAATGTACTGGAAAGAAGACTGCTCTTGTTGTGGTTAGTGATGAAGGAGAGTTTCTCCATTAAAGTCTTGGTACAAAACATCTGGGAGTGTTCACTTACAAATTGCCTGTGGCAGGCCGAGGTCGCTGGGGTGGATGGACCTTGTCAGTCAAGGTGCCGCCGCCCCTTCAAAGTCTCCTTAGTCATGCGATCTCTCTCTCTCTCTCTCTCTCTCTCTCTCCCTCTCTCTCTTTCCCTCTCCATCTTCCCATGTTTTTATATTATATATTTTCGGCCTTGAAAAACATGAAAAAAATGTCACAAATGCATTTTTTGTCACTAGAATCAGATGGAGCTACAGAAGTTCTTGATTGCACTGATTGAAGAATTTTAGGGCGCAATTACCTTCTTTGAGAGTTTTAGGATTTGATTACACTATCACGGCAAGTTTTAAAACTCCTACTGTACTTACCCCATATTAATTGTAAAGGAGAACAATAATGTCCAAGTGGGAGGACAAAACATCAAATTTAAAATGTGTTAATGGATATGAGCACTGATGGCTGCATTTTTTACCAATGAAATTCTGCAATGCTGATGCAGATGTGTCATCACTGGCAATGGAGGAACTTCATATACGCATCTGGGACGACCATGGGGACCTTTTGGAAGGGTGGTATATGCATACACATACATGGATGCTTGTATCAAGCAAGTGGGCTGGAATAATTGGGGAAAAACTGAGAATGAAAGAACCGCTTGCTTTTATGAATACAGGTACGTTTTCTTTGGACTCTAGGGAATTTCACATTGAGTGCATTCCATATCTAGGAGAGGCATGAGCACTGCTAAATGGCAAATTCGAATTTGCTTTTGTGATATAATCTGGCTGTGGCTTGAGATTTTTGTGGAAAACCTGCATGTTTTGAGCATTCCCAAGCATCTTGGTTTGCCTACTCTGCTAACTTCGTGAACTTCTACACTAGAACCACTAAAATATCAATGAACTTAAAGAACGAAAAAAGGTGTTGGTTTCTTTGATTTGAGTCATAGCGTTATTTTTCTGCTAAAGGTAGGTTCCTTGGATTTGGTTATAGCATTTTTTATGGGTAAGTGGAGGTGTTGCGGTACTTCTGTTTTAATTGAGGACAAAGAACAATGAAATGTGGCAGGATGCATACAAAAAGAATTGACGCCTATGGCTCTTTTTACATCTGAGGCGAAAAAACAGATATACAAGCAAATAAAGTAATATGCATTCTGGATCCATTGAATATTTGTCTAGTATAAACTAAGTGAACACTTGGTATATGCTTATTCATGGGGTATGGCAACAACCTACTTTTTTAGCTAACTATTCTAGTTGAGAGTGCAAGTAAATGCTAGGTTGGATGATTATATTCTATCTTCTTGGATGTCTTCTCTGCGCATGTGACTATAGCCATGACTCAATACGTTCCTGATCAAACGCAGGTGCTTTGGGCCAGGCAGTTGTCCCTCAAAACGTGTGACATGGGCCAGAGAACTGGTTGATGAAGAAGCAGAACAGTTCCTAATGCATAACTTCATCGACCCTAACCCCGAGAATCCTTGGCTTGCTCAGAGAATGGCCGTTAGGATACCATATTCTGCCTAGATGGTTTCAAGGTGTCACACTTTTCAATAAATTTGGATTCTGTATTTTAAGCCAAGAATGTACGAGGGGAAATCAACTTGATGTCTGGACGTGGGGATAAGGGATTATGTGGCTGAGGAAGGATCATAATTATGTGGCTATTTAACGTGTGATGCTTTACTTGGTGCAGTTATTGTCTTTACGTTGCGAGCAAAATAAGCACTCCTTTGATGCCATTTTTATCGTATTAGTAGAGATGACAGACGGGTGGGTTGAATGTGGTAGCCCTGAGTGACCCAAAAGTTATATATATGAATTGCTTAAAACCCAATCCAACCTGTAGAACTATTATCATTACGACTCAATTAACTTGGTTAAAACAGGAGTTCCATGTTTTTGAGTCTCTAATGTATCCATATGGCTGATGTGGATCCTTTATAGTTCTTGAGCCTTGCAAGACTAAATTTAAGGGAAAAGTACCAAAATAGTCCTAAACCTTTTGTATTGGTACTAATTCAGTCCTAAACTTTTCAATTTGATCAATTTAGTCCTAAATCTTTTCACATTGGTACCAATTCAGTCCATCCGCCTAATTTAAGCTGGAAATTGCTTATTTGGCCGCCGGCCGTCTTACGTGGCGCCACGTGGAATTTTTTTAATGATTTTTTTATAATTTTTTCAGATTTTTTTAATTTTTTTTTTTTTCTCCTTACCCTTGGCTAGTGAGGTCGCCGGCCGACCGTCGCCGGCCACAGCTGGTCGGGCCAGGGCCCCCGCCCGTCGGCCACCGGCGAGGGCCGCCGCGCCCGCCGACCATAGGCGAGCGGCCGGCCCCGCCCAAATCCGGGCGAGGCGCGGCAGCCCTCGCGTGGCGGGGGAGGGCACGGCAGCCCTTGCCCAGAATCCGAGTGAGGGCATGTACGCACTCAGCACTTCTCCTCGCAAGATCTCTCTTCGTCACTCGCCGCTAGCGCTTCTCCTCGCAAAGCATCTCTTTCCGTTGCTTGTCGCCGAAGACTCCGCCCCCGACAAGGACCCTCACTTGGATCCGGGCGAGGGCTGCCGTGCCCTCGCCGCCACAAGCGAGGGTTGCCGCGCCTCCTCGGGATCCGGGCGGGGGCCAACGCCCTCGCCCGTGTGGCGGCGAAGGCGTGGCGGCCCTCGCCGGGCCGGCGAGGGAGCTGGGCCCTCGCCCCACCAGCCCGTGGCCGGCGATGGTCGGCTGGCGACCTCACCGGCCAAGGGTAAGGAGAAAATAATTTTTTTAGAAAAAAAAAAAAAAAATTAAAAAAAAAAAATTAAAAATTTTGAAAAGAATTAAAAAAAAATCATAAAATTTGTCTACGTGGCGCCACGTAAGATCGCCGGTAGCCACATCAACAATTTCCAGCTTAAATTAGCTGGATGGACTAAATTGGTACTAATGTGAAAAGGTTTAGGATTAAATTGGTCCAATTGAAAAATTTAGGACTAAATTGGTACCAACACAAAAGGTTTAAGACTATTTTGGTACTTTTCCCCTAAATTTAACTGGAAGCTTTTTAATTGATGAATCTAGCTTTTATTTCTACTCTATGCGGCTTAGGAGGTAACACTCCCTCAATTCCTCCATGTTCTGTAGAAACTGGAGTACAATCTCACCTTTGCTAATTTTCATGGAAACAATTCCTCGACTTTAAAACCTTTCCAACTTACACTACTCGAATCTCACTAATAAGTATGATCTGGGTTTTGCTTAACTTGACGAGTTGCAATAAATATCGAAATCGTACTCGATTTAATTGCACCTGTCTGGTGCTGACCTTTCGAAAGCCAAGGATCGATCAACTTCCATCAACATGCTTCCTTCTCTGCAATCTTGGCAACAACTAAAACATATTCTCATTCTCTCCATGTCAGTTTTCCTTCTCTAAGTCTTGCATTCCTTGATATCGCAGAGACCATTGGTAGCGACATGCAGCTTAGCTTTCCGGATAATCCATTAATAAGCTCAGAAGGTGAATAGAAAAACTTTTAGCAATCTTCAGTAAATTGCCGGCCAGTAACATTGAGAGCAGGCAACTTTAAAGAAAATATTTCTGGCATCCAAGAGAGAACTTCACTTCGTTACATCTATTCTCTTGGGAAATCAGGTATCTAACACAATTATCCGGATCCTGGGGCATCATTATGAGACCCACGCGATTAATGATTCGGATAAAAACTTGATCTACAGAATCTATAGAACAACAATATTTTTCTTTATAGTTTGTCATCGTGTATATCTACTTAGTTTGCCAATATCAATGTTACTGTGGTAAGATCCATCTCCCTGTAAAAATAAGCAAATACATTTGCATTTCCACTAATGGACCCAATCATTAATGGTTGCATTTCATGCGTTAACCCAATTTGAGGGAAAAGTGCTAACAAAGTTCTAAACCTTTTGCATTTGTACAAATTTAGTTCTAAACCTTTTTTTGGTGCCAATTAAGTCCTAAACCTTTTTACGCTGTGCTAATTTAGTCATTTCCGGCCAATTTTTGCCTAATTTTGCTGATTGAATGCTAGCTGACTAACGTGGCCGGGTCGACGCTGACCAAAGGCGACAACCGGCGAGGTCGAGGTCAACCTCGTTAGCCACCTCGCCAGTGGCCGCAAGGGTGGCCTTGCCCATGGCCAACGAGGCTCAACCTTGCTCGCCCGACGTGAGGCTGCCCTCGAGGCCTAGGCGGCAAGGCTCACCCTCGCCGGATCTGGCAAGGCTCGCTGCGCGAGGAGGCGGCCTCGCCGGCCATGAGTGAGGCTCAACCCTTGCCAAATCCGCCGAGGGCAAGCATTGCCGCCCAACGCAAGGCCGCCCTCGTGGCCACCGGCAAGGTGGCCGGCGAGGTCAACCTCGACCTCGCTAGCGGTTGCCTCGGCCACCGCCGAGGTCCGGCGACCGGCTAGAGAAAGAAGAGGAGAAGAAAAAAATATTAAAATATTATTAAAAATTATCCACGTCAGCTAATTAGCGTCCAGTCAACAAAATCCAACCAAAATTGGCTGGAAAGAACTGAATTGGCACAACGTAGAAAGGTTTATGACTTAATTGGCATTAAAAAAAGGTTTATGACTAAATTGGCATAAATACAAAAGGTTTAAGACTTTTTTAGCACTTTTCCCTTCGAAGGAAACGGCCTTGGAGGATCTCCTGCTTTGGGGCGGTGGATAGGATCATCGAGATTACCATGCTTTGGTTCAAGAGAGCTTTTTTATTTCGAAGACACAAGGAGCTAATTTATTAAGGATTCCATCTCTCTCTCTCTCTCTCTCTCTCTCTGATTTCTTTTTCCTGTTACTTATGACAAACACTTCGTGCTCTCTTCTTACCAAAAAAAAAAAAAAAAACACTTCGTGCTCTCAATCATTCAATGCATACACGAGAATGAATGTTGGCCGTAAGTGGGAAATCAAAACAGATTCCTGCATTTTCTGTTTGATAGGTCCAAGTCTTTCTAGCATTGAAGCATGGTTGCAGATTGTAAGATGAACTGATCCAACCTCAGAGACGTCATGCCAACCCAGCACTTCCCTTTTCTTCATGATGGGGGGAGATTGCTACAGAAGCTTCGAGTTGTATTCACTGCTATTCAAATATGTTCTTTTCTCTTTCTATCGTCCTTCAAGATGAAATACACGTGTAAGGGAGAACGATGAATGCTCTGTTATTGCCGAAATTCCAGTCAGACCGACGCAGAGGACATGTCATCACTGCATAGTTGCGAAGTTATATTTAAGTTGTCAGTACCGTATCGAGATATCAATGCGTCAGCTCATCCTTTTTAACCCGAGCCATGCCACAAAATTTGATGAAACTCAACATCCTATGCTTTGTTGCGGACGATTCCATCATTTCTTGCAGTGAAGCATGTACAGATTGTGACTAGTAACTTTAAAGCAGTGCTAGTAATTTGTCTCGTAATTACCAGAGTATTTAGCGAATTAACCGTCACTAAGCTACCAGCTAATGTCAAAGCTTACCAATTTTGTGTTTAGTAAATTACCAATCTTTGTTTGAAAACAGGCTCAACAGGCTCGTCGGTACAGCCCCTTATATTGTAACCGCCTGGTGTACCACTCGTCACGCGACATTGAGCCCTCGATAATTTGCAAAATGCCAAGATTGCGTTAGCTGATAAATTAAGGGGCCTTCTATGATCGCTCAACGTAGCATTGATTTAAACAGGATTGCCTTAATTAATTGAATTTTACCTTCTCGGGAGTGTGTTTGGCCAAATTCGTGCTTTAAACTGATAACTTAGATTTTGCCGTTCGAGATTCAAGTTCGACTCAAATTCAAGACCGGATGTGCCTTTTA
This sequence comes from Eucalyptus grandis, assembly GCF_016545825.1. Taxonomy (NCBI): domain Eukaryota; kingdom Viridiplantae; phylum Streptophyta; class Magnoliopsida; order Myrtales; family Myrtaceae; genus Eucalyptus; species Eucalyptus grandis. The sequence goes on from NC_052618.1 coordinate 44,214,977, forward strand.
GCCTTGAACCACATTTTTAATAAATTTGTGATCATGTAGTCCAGCAGACACAGTAATTGACTACGGTGACTCAGATTTTAGTAAAATAAAAGGATATCTTAAAAGCTACTGCAGTAAACTATGCAATCCAACAACTTTTTCCAGCACTGCCAAATTTTTCCTTGTACAATCATAAAAGGATTTCCATCAATGAGGAAAAAGAAGAGGAGAGAACCATCCAAGTAGCTTAAGAACATAAGCAGAGCATGCAGCAGACAATAACAAAAGCAAAGATCAACCACACTTACGATGAATATATGTACATTCAACACTCCCGAATAACAAAAAATCCCGCAAAATAAATTGTAACTTTCACTACTTCACGTGCCATATATTCCTACAATCTATGAAACAATAACTTGCAGTCACCAAAAGAAAGCCACATCATATCCACAGAACCGCTAACTCATTCTAGAATCTCAAGAAAAAAACACCTGATTCACATCCTCAACTGTCAGCTAACCCACTCAATCACTTTTGAGAAAGTACAATGGTAAGCTACTGTGTACAGTTCCTTCGCTATTCACAAGGTCGCTGCTGAATCTCCAGCACAAGTATCTTTTCCTGGAAATAGAAAAGATGTTTCGTGGACTGTAAGTCTAGATCCTCAGAGGGGATTAGCGTATAAGAAACAATTATAACGCGACGAATCAACTCTCTCCAAGACATAATTAGCATCAATGGTGATGAAGTTGTCATCAGATTGCCATAGCTGATGAATATACAAGAGAATGGAAACATAGATGATATTGACTTGAAAGGACAATCATATCCAACCTCCTGTGCTGTGATGAAATTAATGCTGTTCTTTTAAAAGAGGAACACAGAACACACGCGCGCACTGCCCATATTTCATTCTTTACTTTTAGATTTTCTAAAATATGGATAAGCCAGTAGGCTAGTTAAATTCCAGAGCTCGTATGCTACTTAGTTTAAATGAGTTTGCACTAAAGGATGACAATAAGTAGAGAGCATTAACAAAAGATAAAGAAAGGGTGTCTTTAACAAAGAGAATGCATAGACAAGATAGAAAAGAGGTGCCTCGATTTTATAACTTATTTTCTAACTTACTTGCAGTATAACTATTCACTAGGGAAGCCTTACCAAAAAAAAACTATTCACTAGGGAAGGAAAATACATGCAGAATTTTGAATTGCATATTTTGGGACAGATGATGTACCATCGCAGGTTTTCAGAGATGTGGAGGAGACCCCAGTTCGGAACCGCAAACAGACGTATACGTTGACATCGAGTCCTCTTTAGATATGGCCACAAAGTTCAGTGGAGCAGTGGATAGCCTTCTCATTGCTTTGAAATGTCCATTTTGACGTCCAGAATATGATCTTGGTGTGAGGAGCTCGGGAGTTACACCTCCCATTGAACTACGGCGTGGTGTTGGAGTCATGGATCCGTTCCCATTAGCAGAATAGCCATTTTGCTTCCTGAAGCTGTTGCTTTTTCTCGGACTAGGCTTAGACCCATACATGGCTTCCTTCTCTGTTAGAAGCAAATCTTGAAGCTTCTTTTGGCCCTGTAAAAGTAATATGTTCAGAAACTTTTCACTCTAAACTTCTTTCCCGATGCAGTTTAGGGATATTTAAATTCTTCAAGAAAATTTTGTTATTGTCGAATCAGAGAAAACTTTTCTTATCAATATGAGCTTCACTCAGATATTACACGTGACACATTACCTTGCATCTCCTCTTCTCCTCTTCTTTCTGTTTTCTGGTCAATTTGTAATCGTCGAGTATGGATACCAGTCGTCCCTTTAAAGACATCATCATCAGAAAATTAACAGAAAGAACCAGAATGTGAGTTAAAGTATTATTGCAAAAGTACTCACTCCATCGTAAAGGAATAAAGCCCTTTTCTCATCTTCCCATGCCAGTGTTCTGTTTATTAGATTGTCAACCATTGCTGCATGGAACAGCTCTTTAGCCACGGGAACAAGTCGTTCACCAAACTGGGGTAAAAAAATTATATGATGAGACAAACACCTGGAATTTTGCTAACAGCCACTCGAGCTCGTTCGGCTCGTTTTAGGTTAATATGAGCTCCTCTTCCGGCATTGTATCGGTTCTCGTCCTAAAAGCAAGCACATAACAAGTAGGAAAAGGTTGGTAAATGATACGTTTAAGTGAAATACCAACTTCTGCTATATTCATCCGGTAATGATAATTAGACACTATAAGTACTTGGCTTGGGATTGCATTTCTAGGACCAAAAGCTTACTTGGTTATACTCTTCAAGCCAGTTTTCCTCCTCGCAGGCAGCAAGCCATCGGTCAATTCTATCCATTATTTCTTTTCTACTCTGGGCTTCATCTTTTACTTTAACTATCTGTGCTTCAATATTTGCCAAAAGCTCCGAAGGATCTACTAAACCTGAGACGTGCAGAATTTGTGACTTAAGGTTCTCATGTTAAACACGCTACATGGAAGAAAGGGAATCACTAAGGCAAGGATTGAGAGAGAATACCAGAATCTATCAGTGCATTGGATTTCTCAGCAGATGTACTAGTGTCAGGTACAATATGAGCAAGTTGGCAAAAATCTTCCAATTCTGACCTTCTTTTCATGACAAGTTCCTTCATTCTACTTGCTTTCAAAGTAGTGAGCCTATCCACTTCTGCCGATGCCTGGCCGCAAGGTTTCCTTTTATTATTAGAGACATAGCATCAAAGAAAAGGACACACCAACAAACAGGGCACATTCCGAACCTGTTCAATTATCTCCATTGACAGAACACCTGGTTCTGTAATATCACTTTCCGAAGACCTGAGGATGGATGTGATCCTTGAAAAATTACTCCGCTCCTCATTTGAGGAATCCATCAAATTCCATAATTCAAATAATGATGCAACAATATCTTTGACCTGTAAATTAACAATACAGATTGAAACATGTGAGAACCAAGATTAACGACTGATCTGAAACGATAAGGATTCAGCTTACTTTCTGGATTCGAGCCTTGCGTTCTGCTTTCAGCTTCAGAATGGCATGTTCCAGACCTTCCAAGGTATAATCGCTAATGTTTGTTGATTGTTCAATAGCTGTACCTTGCAGACTTGGATGCACCTCACTGACAGTCTTTCCAAAATCCAATCCAAGCACACCACAGAGAGAATGTACCTCGTTTATGTACTCTAGAACTTTCTGAAGGCGTTCAGACTGCAAAGAGACAAGTATAACCAAACTATTAGTCGAGAATGGTAAGAAATCAAGCGATACGCAGAACACTGCACAAGATTGACAAATTGTGCATATATGCATCTATGTTCATACTACATGTAGTGCGAAAAATATGCTGAATTACAGTTTTAGTCCGTATTAGTGCATTTGATTCCGTTAATTATTTATCGTTCTTTAAAGAACCTATATTAAGGTGCTCCTTCACATGCTCTCGACAGAAGCTGAAAGTGAAAATGAAATTTCTAGACATTGTTTCTTCCCCGATTATTCTCTTCTTAAATCTACTCCCCCCATTTCATGTCACCAGCCGGCTTATTCATTAAAATTCTTCATCTTAGCATAGGGTTGACAAAGCTATTCTTTGTGCTCAAAGATATTGGTTTGACGTGTTCAGAAGAGGTCCATTTTTCCCTCAATCTCCAGAGGACTACAAAAAGTACTCATGCATTCTAGCTTAAGTATTTCATCTTACGCCTCAAAAAAGCCAGGGAAAAATCAAAAGAATAGAGGAGTATTGAGCATTAGCGAAAATTGTCAAGAAAAATATACCTTCTCCTTCTGAAGAGTGCGAAGGCGTGTTTGATATTCAGAAAGCTTTCTAAGGGACAAGTCTTCTTCATCCAGACTCAGGCTACTGCTTGCACCATTGCTTGCATGACCATACTCCGATATCTCTCCACTGATCCTCTCAATCTGAGCCCGTATGTCAGCCAACTGTTTTATCCTTTCCTCTTTCTTCTTCCTCAGATCTTCCACCACAGGAGTCACAGAAGCAAGTTTCTGTTTCAATGATGCTGACCTCTTCTCAGCTTGAATCTGTAACATTTTGTATTAACAGCTCCATAAGCAACTGAAAAGTGCCTAGAGAAATCTAAAGATATCTGCCAGTCTTGTTCAGACTAAGCTAAAAAACTGTGGCATTTCTAATATTATTTCGCTGATCAACGCAAGAAAGTTCTCTTTGGATTGGTTTAATTGGCTATAAGTCACGGTCTGTGTGGATTCATATACTTATGAGAATTATATTTATATCCATCTTACATGCTGCCGCATACTTGTCAACGAAATTAGGTGATGATGGACCATGCAATCAAGCAGCCTAATATCCAGCCACCACACCATACTACATATATTTCAGTTAGTTCAAGAAAGTGTTTGGGAACATTAATTTCTTCATATTGCTTTGTACATGACAGTGCTTTTTCTGACCTGTCAATCTTCTACTAAAGATTTCTGCAGTAGCAGCATTCTCTTGTACAATAGAAAAGTGTAAATTCAGATCATCTAAATGGCCCAGTTGACGTCCAGCATAAGATTTCTGTTTTACAATCTGATCTTTCCTCAGACAACTGAGGATCAACTGCCATCCACATTTCAACAAAGCAACCCAAATTCGTAAACAGGATGCCCTTGACAGAGTGTGCCATATTTCATATCAGTAACATACCTAAAAATGTGGGCTTTGGACATTTCTTTTATGGTGTTGATTACCTTCTCAATGTTAATGATATGGTGACAACACAACATGCCAGAGAACACATAAAAGAGGAGGAAAAATAATTGATGGCAGGAAAAAGGTTTTTACTGAAATTGCATTGTGGAACAAAATCACATGTTACAGGTAATTTCCTCTTACAGGCGAATGAATATTAAGTTCTCCGAGAGCAGCTGTAAGTGTTGCAAGCTCAGCTTCCTTGGCTGCAACAGACTGATGTAGACGAGCCTTGGCATTGGCAGCCTCCTCAACCTTTCTTCTATAAACTTGTAAGCATTCCGCCTCCAACTCTGTAATCATGCGATCTTTATCCGCTTCACTTTCTCCAATGTCATTCCATAATTGCTGGTCCAAGAAAGAACAGGTTCACTATCGTTAAAGGTGATGTATTTGCTACTCGCACACTCTTTCTATAGAAACTACTAATTGCTTGAATATTGACTCAAACAGAATTTCCCATTCGGTTCAACAGAAATTTGACAGCTTTCCCCTCAGTTTAAAGGATAATTAAAAACAGTCCAGGAACTATAGGACTAATATGTTGATTGTAGTTTCTTGCCCTTTACAATGATGCAGTCAAGAATTACTGTGTTGTCGGCCTTATTAAGAACGATGTTAGCCAAAAGCACCTCCCTTGAAACTTGAGGTCAACCCGTACTCTATGACCCACCCAAAATTCCTTTTCACATCTATCCCGGTAAGAAGGGGAATTCCCCAAGAGTCCAATCGATTCCAAAACAGATAACACGAAGAAACTGGAAAGCAATTTCATTAAAGGAAAAGAAATTTAAATTCGCCAAGAAGCTAATTCACAATTCGGAAATCCAAACAGCTATATCGATTTGCAGTCACGGTCACAGCACGTGAAATGAAGAAAACCTAACCCAAAATAACCCCCCAAAAAAAAAAAAAAAAAGATACAGTGCCAAACTTCTAGAATTCATTACACTAAAGAATATTTCAAGTCACTGACATTTACTTAACGAAACTTGAAAGTAAATGTATGGAGTATATAAACCAAAAAAGAAGTTAGAAATCCTCATGAACAGAGAGAACACTACAGGAAGAATTACTTGACTAGCAGGAAGTAGATAGACGACTCTTCTTCTAGCCTAGGGATTAAAGAAACGAGGATCCTAATAACACGGCTCGAATTAGACCAACAAAACAATGATTTCATCAAAAAGCAAATCAGTGCTTTCTTCTTTTAGCGGAGTTAAAAACAGCGTAAAGCGATGGAAAAAACTACCCATCATTTAAAAGTGATTTTCCACTAAAAAGAGCACAGATTTTCCTTTTCCTCAGCAAAGAGCAGCCTTCCCAAAGACTCTTGAAAAAACCCAAAGACAGTAAAAACCACGAAGGAGAAGAGAACACCGGGAAAGAAAAGTAAAGAGGAGAGTAAGAAGAAAGACCTGAAGTTCCCCGAGCATAGTGTTGCAGCTGGAGCTTGAAAACAAGCCGCCCGAAGGGCTGCCAATCGCCAGCATTTCTCGCACCAATTCTTCCCTCTCTATCTCTCTCTCTCTACAGAGAAGCGTAAAATAGGAAACCCCCCACCAGGGTTTTCGCTCCACCGCCCCCACAAAGAACCAACAAAGAACAGAGTATCGAAAAGCTCCAAAATTTTGCAGCTTCCAAGAAACCAAAATCGGCCCTCACTTCTTTCGACTTCAAGCGAGCGTCACGCCACGAGAAGCTAAGACAGCACCCGTCCCTATCTCCATTGCTCGAAACAAACCCCTCTTCCCCAGATCTGGAGCTCGAAACCACACACACGCACACGCACACCCACAAGCACAACCTTGCTCTGCTCCGCTTCCCTCAGCGCCAAGCAAGAATCTTTAAAAGGGAACCCCACCAGACGGCTCGAACCCAGAACGGGTAAGCCACGGCAGAAGCCCAAGAACCGACCTTTGATCCGTGTAAGCGAAGACAGTAGCGAGAAAAGGCCCTTCAGGTAAAGCTATCTTCTAGAGAGAGACAGGGACAGAGACAGAGAGAGAATGCAGAGCTAACAAGCATCCGAACTCCAACCGACAGGAGAGAGAAAAGAGGGGGAAAGGAAGGGAGGAGAGAGGAGGGGGAGTGAGTCTTTTTCAGGGTCTGGAGGTTAGGCTAAAATGCGCCGGGCCCGTAGCCTGTAAAGAGGGTGCGCAGGTTAGCCATTGTAGGGTTCTCCTTCTCCTCCTTCTTCTTCTTCTTTCCTCTCTCTCTCTCTCTCTGTTTCTTGCTCAGTGACGATCTGGTTCAGGACTAGAGCAGAAAGTGGAGGTCGCTTTGAGTATTATTATTATTATTATTATTATTGTTATCTAAAAAAATTTATGGGAAAATGTGGGGTTCGGGAAACCTTTCCCCACGCGCGTCTCCGGCGCGTCGACGCAACGGCGCCAACTGGCGGCGCGCGTCCCGGCCACGCGCTATCGGAGGCGCGTGAGGCTCGTGTATTGACTCGAGTAGCTGTCGATGTTGACGTACGAAAGCATGCACAGGACGGTGAATTTTTTTTTTTTGTTATTTTTCCTCCTTTTTTTTTGCCTGCTGATTTTTTTTTACCTCTTTCCTTTTAATTATTTATAATTCCTTAATTTAAGGAAAAAGGGGGGAAAATCATCGAAGTGCATATTCTCCTTTCGTGGAAAGGTGGGGAGTTTGGTGAGTTGAGCATGTGACTCGGAATTATACGTCGCCCACCTAATTAATTTTCCGAATTTTCATAAATGACGCATGATACGGGGGGAAAAGGGTAATTGGACCTTGCTGAATTTCACGTTCTTTTATTCCGTTCATGAATTTCACATGCGGACGGGATCGACATGTAGGCCAAAAACAGTTGACTAAATCGGTAGTTTGACTTGGAGAGTTGAAAAGAAGAAGAAGGGTATCCGGCTTTTCTTTGACCCTTTTTAAGGGAAGAAAGGCGGAGGGGTCACCGGCGCGTTTAACTCCTCCGAAATTATCATAGAGGGCTCGTAACTATTGAAATAGTATCACAGTCCTGACGGCGACTTTCGTGATTCGGTGTGGAGAAAGAAATTAGGGATGAAGGTGAGCATAAGAGATTTGAGTTGAGAAATGCTGGTTGAATTTGAAAAGAAAAAGCCAAAATACCCAGCTCACATGTGAAATGAGAGATAATTGATTTGCATGTGTTAATTTTGTTAGAAGAAGTCCCAAGTCAAAGAATCGGACTAGTTGGGAGGAGTTAATAAGTTCAATTGGGGTATAACCCATTAACTTATACCTTTTAAGTGAAAGTAGCTATAACTAAATACGTTAACAACTTTGATTTGCACTCCGTCTTGACAAACTCCTATCTCGAAGGTATCAGACTTCAGTTGTGTTGTTTCAACGTTAGTATCATTTATTAGCATTCGAAATGCAAATCCAATATCTCCAAGAAGATAATCAAGATAGAGCTTAAATTTGGCCTATTAATGCATCCCATTTCACTCACATTTACTCAAACTGACAGATAAAGAGGGAAATTTAAAATATTCCTTCATCATTCATTATTTCCTTTTTCTCTCTAGCTTTCCAATAGAAACAAATTCACAATCAGTCGTACATGTACTATAAGATACCGATCGAGTCCCCATCCTTTTAATTAAACCTATATAATCCTAAACATTCTATAGAAAATGCAATAGTCCTCTAATGCCTAATCCTACCTAAGTTACCGGACATGCTAATGCAATCGTCATCATTGATTGTCATACATGTAATGGTAGCAACATAATGTAGATTATTTTCGACAAAATGACACCATTTTTACATTCAAATAAATGTCTCATCCCTTTAATAAGATATCGTGCATTGTGACTTTGATGTCAATGTTCTGTTTGCATCGTACGGATGACGAATTTTACAAATGCATTCTTTTTTTTAACATGTCGTTATCCTTACACTTTGCACCCCCAATTTCTCTTGCATTTTTTTCTTCCTTGAAAAAGGGAATGCCCTCTTGTTATTTTATGTCCGGATGATCCCGAGGTCCGAACAAGGTCAAGATGAAGGTTTTTAGGGACTTATTTAGGTTCAATTCCATACTACCCTTCGGTGATGTAATTTAGTATCATTTTAGTAACCATCCGTGATAATCTATTTCTCAAAACATGCTGGTGACCCATGCACGATGGACCCAAAAAAAAAAAAAAAAAGAAGAGGGAATTAACCAGATGATGGTAAAGTCCCGACAAGGGGGAAAAGGGAAGGAAAGATAGAAAAGTTGGGTGCTCTTCTTTTGAAATGGTAATAATTATATCTATGACTGAAAGTCGATTGAACTGGCTGATGCGAAGAAGACACGACAAGTAACTACCCACACACGAACACTTACACGCACGTATATATGGAATCTTCATTTATATTTATGCGTAAAGACATATTATTATTTATGAACCTCGAAGGTACACGAGTTAAAGATTATTCTCAGCATCAGTTAGGACAGAATAAATTTAATAAAGCTGGACAAGATAAGATTTATGTAATCTAATGCGCGAATGCAAAGGCCCCACAGAGCTGGCGATCATTAAAGGGATTGAGTTTGGTGGGCTTCTGGTACTAAGGAAAGAATTTTGCAGCACTCATCTGAAAAAGCAAAAACAATAATAATAATAAATAAAGCACCAAAATAAAAAATAAAAAAGAGAGAGCACACTTTCTTATCTGTCAGTTTGGAAGCTGTTGGAGTTCTTCTTTTCAAATGGGATTCTTGCATGCAGGTGAGACAAGAAAATGATGTTCGATTCTGTGTGTTTCTCTTCAGATACCACATAACTATATTTTTATTTTTTTATTTGCGATGGACCAGTCGAAGCCCGCAAAGGCTGACTATATTTGTGGATGCAGGAACTGGTTTAATTTCCTGGCATTAAATTGGTTATCTCTCGAGCTTTTATTAGTTGCAATTGGATAATCATCAAGTTCGTTTGTCTTGTCAAATGAAAATTAGGTGCTTTTCAATTATGAGCTGGCTCAAGATTCAATTATTCTTTCTATAATGATCTATTATGTACATTCATCATCATCATGTGGTAGTTTATGGCGATTATTGATATGTATGCAATGCAAGATTCATATATAATTTGATTCTAAAGACCAAAAATAATTGCCTAAGATCCTGTCCCTAATATTTTAATCACATCAATGTCACGATCAAAGGCATAAAAAACCCGTTGTCATCTTTCATTTTGAAAAATTACGTTTAGGAATTGTTGGATTCTATAAAATATTATACCCATCTATAAAGCACTATCAAAATTAACTCTTTCAGAGAAATATGTAACATGAAGGCTATGGTATCTTGTGAGAGTGACATTCCTTTAATTTTGCTATCCAATGGATTGTTATCGCATTGATATTATGATTTTTAAGACGATAAGTTACACACGTTTGTGACCACAAAAATAAAATAAAAATGACAAGATGCAAACTCTTAATAAAATTGGGGATGTTGTCCTTGCAACTTTTGAGTCTTGTGGTGATATTTCATAATGCGATATATGTTTACCAAATTTACTAAAAGAATATCAAAACATCGATATAGCTCTCCCCCTAGAGACTGAATGACTAAAGCAAAAGGATATTAACTAAGTAGAAGCTTTTTCTGATAAAGAAAATGAGACAATCTGATAGTGCATTAGCTACCACATTCTAAGAGATGTGGTAGAATTTTGTTGGAAATTGAGTATAACCCACTTGTTAAAAATTGAGTTATGGTCTTTACGGGTAATTAGTTCTCGAGCAAGGCGATTCCCACTGAAATCAAGAACCGCCCTTTAATTCTCGAACTCACCGAAGACCCAACACACCGGCTCTCGAGTGGGTTTAGGAACCAGCTGCCTGTGAGATTTTCTCTAGGTGTATCTTCCTCTGCTTGTTGTTTCAAAATGGTCTCACCCTTTGTTTCTTTATTACGCAATTCATCGAACACCTTCTGCTTAAAGGACAAGTCACATTCATCAGCCAGGAGACTCTGGTCAAGTTCGACAATCGTGGTGGCTAAACAATGAATGACGATACCTTAGGAGATATGCGATGCGATGGGAAGTTGAACCATAACGAGCAACAGGGAGTGCAAAATAACACTAGTTGAAGCTCTTCATCCCGTCACAATGGCAAGGCAAGCGACATCTTCAAACCAATAACAACGTTTTTTGTGCTTTTCAGTCGGTATTGGAAGCAACAATTATCAAAGAGTTCAATCTTAATGAATTGCTACTTGCTAGTGGTGTTTTAGTCACAGTTGTAGTGAATTATCAGTTAGAAATATTAGTCGAGAACTTCACTCCTTTTTGGTTTCATACAGAGAGATAGATTCTTCTCTTCCACTTCATCATTTAATTAGGATTTTCAAATATAATAATCAACATATATATAATTAGAAAATAGACCGATTTCCATAGAAACCATCAAGAATTGGCCGATTTCATCCGATTTAGATGGTTCTCAACCTAGTCTGATCCTTTTACTTACCACTAATGATCTTGACGTTGCTTGGAATATTAATATATGGATCACTTCTATTATATTAAGCATTTTTCTCAATACCTTAATCTATATAGTACCCTCTCTTTCTCTCTCTAGCACATAAGATAGATAAGATAGACATCATTATTGTCTCTTACAGATCTTTTGTTGTCTCGATTTCATCTTCCCTGGTATAATAAATGGAAAATAAGAGGACAAAGGACATGATGGGTCGGTCAGTCAGTTCAAAGTAGGCTTGTAGCTTGCCTTAGTGTTTTTTGTTTTTTATTGACGGGTCAAAACTTCCAAGACTTTCGTTTCTTATTAGTCATACGTGATGTGTCCTTACAAACCATAGCAAGATTCCTGCATATTGATTTTCTTTTTCCAAACGTAAAGGTCACCTTAATTAAGTCCATTGGCCTTATTTGAAAATGTCTTCTGATCTCACTCTTCTGTTTCCATCCGTAAAATTGACAGAAATTAAGACTTATTGCGAAATTTGTACCTCTTGATCTGCGCGACATGGTATTCAGCAATTGTCTCCAAATGCTTATTATTATTATAGTTGTTGTTGTTAATTATTATTATTACAGAGGAGAAGAGAGAAGGACAAAGGTGTTGGTGGCTCTTAAGTCACAAACGCCACCCAGGCGTTATAAAATTTGTATAGTGCTTACAATGCCCACTACGCTAAGTTTCAAAAGAGCCTACCTTAGGAATCACGAAACCAAGGTTGTTGGAGATATGTCGCATAAATATGGTACCTTCACTTGGAAATATGATCGAGAGGAAGTTCAAATCCAAACTCGTAAATATATTTAGTGAGTTGTAAACTAATCGGAATATATTAACGACTTTACATTACGCATTATATCCAAGCAAGATTTCTTTTGCCTAACGCCCTCATTGCTGCATCTAACAATTATCTTCCTTATGTGCGAGTCTTTTGTATTAGATCCAGTCTCCCTTAATCTTGGTATCCTCTCACTTCAACATTATTTCAACTCCAAGCTCCACATATGTTGGACCAAGTCTTATTAAACAATTGGATTAAATACCACTTATAGGAAACACATGGCAAATACTCAATTTTTTACCTAGAGGATCGCCAATGCAGTAGGGGTAATGGATTTCAAGGTTGGTAGGCTCATGATTTGGAACTTAGAACCTATAATGTTAGAGATAACTTTTAATTTTTGGAACCTGAAATCTATCATATTTGCACTGGAGTTGGTTTCAGAACTTACTGTGTTTTCCAGTTTGATTCCAAGATTTACTTGAGAACTTACTTTTCTTTTTCTTTCTTTTTGTTATTATTTTTTACAGCAAAATAATATGAATAATAAAACGATTCAAAGTAAAAATGAACAACATAAATCCTTATATGCTAAAAACAATCATTCATAAGATGAACATAGTCACGTACAATTATTAATAATAAAAAGTTCAAATATGTAACATAAAACATAAATTATAACAATCCATCCTTCATTCATCCATAAAATTATCGCTTTAAATTCTATCTAAATTTGCAATAAATTTATATAAAACCTTAGCATAAAGAAACTAGGGTTTTTACTTCTTCTTTTTTAGCCTTATGAAAATGGTTCCAAAATCAATCCAACTCTCGAATGGTTCTTTACTCAAAATTTGGAACTGAACTTATTTTTAGGATGGTCCAGTCCAATTCCAGACTAGAATAGGTATTCATATAAAAGCTAAAGTCAATGAACTAAGTGCTCACCGGTATTATATTACATCACATTCTTGATGCGAGATTTGTTTCATCTAATACTTTCACGCATGCACCTTAATAAGGATTAGAAACAACTTAATTCGTACATAGATGCTCGTGCTCGAAGGGAGACTTCATCATCTCACCTCAACTATCACACCCGTGTATATCCTCTCAAGTGTTTCGCCCGACAGAAATGGGCTTTTCAAAGGATGTAAACCGAGTCAACATTACTCTCAAAATTTCAGCAAACCGATCGCTTTTCTCACAATTATTTCGCATGCGAATTCAACCATGCCTCCCCACGGGTTAGCAGCAAAGGCTTCTCTTCGGATCACCATCTAAAAAAATAACTTTTCACGAGTCGCGTATCCATAATTGCTATAGATATCATTACAACTCCAAAGGTAGGCCGATGATACCCTTCTTTATCTAGTAATCTTTCATCTCATGATTCATTCCTCGTATAGTATATCGCTGTCTGTATTGCATAAATATTCGTGAGACAGGCGCTTAAATGGTCGAACTCCAGCTCACGGACAACGATTCATCAAGAGCCAAGAGTCAATGACTCAACTGCACCCTAGATGTTTGCGATTTTAATTCGACGTGCATTTACTAATGCAAGGAATATATGTTGGGTACGTAGCAAAAAAACCCTAATTTCGTGGTCCACCATAGGATGTATTTGTAGACCAAGGCAACCCTAAAAAGCCATGCAACCACAATTTGGCTCTACGTATATCCTGTTGTTGACATTTTTTTGGATGCATCCGGCATTAATACCGTCTTATCTCAACCCTCCATTTCCATAAAATTTATTCCATATGGTGGTTAGTTTGGTAGATTAGGTGCACGCTACATCATCAGTATCCTCATCATATAAATATTCCTACCAAATAGTCACGTAGTCAGTATAATTGCAATAATCATTGTGGAGAGAGGGAGAGAGAGGGAAATGTTGTTGCGCTACAACCCATGATTGCATATTGAAAAATATATAGCAACAAACGCAGAGCAAGACAAGGACAAGGGAACTGTGGCTGGACCAGTAGTATAAGCTATGATATGGACCCGCTTTGATATGAATATGAACCACACCAATGATTTTTCACTAGAAAAAATCCATCCGATGGTCCCCATGTAGCACTGCATTGCGGTTGTTCCAATAGAAAATCAAACAGTGACCAATCAAAGATTAATTGGCCCATCAAATCCAAATCCCCAAATGTCAACAGTCTCTTTCTATTTAGTAGGTGGAGAAACGTAATCGCTTTTGGAAACAACACAGTAATTAAAAGGGACTTTTCAATAGTAAGCATTGATAAGCCGGTGAGAATAGTAGGATTGATAACGAGACATTAATTGTATGAACTCAATGAAGTGTATTTAGCACCTCTAGTTCTGAGGATACTGATGTAGCTGACGAGCACGTATTGAGCTTGTGCTGGAATTCTCGGTTCGATTGAGATATTTTATGGTCCCTCCTCCAATTAATTGGTAAGGAATATAGTGATATACCTAACTTGCCATTGCCCAATTCAAAGGGCATTATCTTGGGTTTTGACTTGTAAAACCTGTTCATTGATTCATTGCCTTTTCTGTGATTGAAGGGTAGCTTTCCTAATGATGCTAGGACAGCAATAATTTCCCGGAGGATGACAACAATTATACTGATGCAATTTTTGACAGCAGAAAAGCTCTCATCATTAGAAATTTGTCTAAAGCTTCAAACGTTAATTCACATCATTACCCTTTACCAAAGCGATCCCCTTTTTTAAAATTTCCAAATTAAGCTATGTTATAGCGGACTTGAATCAAGTGACGAGAATGAAGTGAGTGACTTAGATCATTGTGGATGGGAAGAAAATCATAAGCTGCTTTAATATCTGTAGCGAGGTACGGGAGAGCACGTACGGGAGGGCCACTGCCAGAGACCAACCTCTCTTACAACGTGCATGCTTGTTTGTTAAGTTTATTTTTCGAAGATAATTTAGAGTATGGTTTAGTATGTAAAATTTGCATGTTTAGAAAACGTGGTGTTAATCTAAGCTATGTAATCCATGCTTCGAATTTATTTAGCCATTTATGTTCTTCTTATTGGAGCACACAACAAAAGCCTCTATGTTCACTCGAGGAGGTCACCAAAATAAAGTTCAAATTCGAGCTGGTCAACATATTTAATTAAACCCATATTTACTTTAAAACTTAAGTCAATGAGTTAATAGCATGTAAGATGTATTGATAATATCATGCAATATTAATTCTTTGATGCAAGACTGTTAATATAATTTACATATATACTTTCTAACACAACTCGACACTTTTCACTTGTCATTTAAAAAAAAAAAAAAAAGTTCCCCTTTCCTATTAGGACATGCAATAGATATTTGATTTTTTCACTCGAAAAGATCATAATGAGAGTTGCCAAATTCAAACTTGTCAACATATATAGTTGAACTTGTCTTTACTCAAAATGTTCATATAATGAGTTATGAGCTAATTAAAAGCCTTGATTTTTCTGCATCAAAACAATTCCCTATGCAGTACTATTTTGACACAACTTAAACTAAATCTCAACATTTCCCTCTTGTACTTCTCACTCGCAATCTCTTCTTTTCACTAAAAGATAGTCCGGAAAAAAGTTGCGACCATCAAAGTGCTCAACATCTTTTATGGTCACAAAACGAGGTAGCGACACCAATAATTATTAGGATCGGTATTAGAATAAACATAATCCAAGTGAGTCCACTCAATTTGGGCATGTAAATTAGATGAGATCCACGTGGACTCCACTCAATGGATGGTCGATCATGACTTTATGACTATACTTTTGGAGTAAAATGAAATTAAGTTAATCTCGGTATTCTAATAGATTCGAACTTACTCTTTCCCAAATCTGTACTTGATAAGGTATCAGCTTATTGTTGTACGGCCTTACAAAATATCGCTCTTGTCATTCATCTATATACACAGGCACTTTGTGAAAGCACCCATAATCATTTTCTTGATTGCAACTTGAGCGAGAAACAGACATAATAAGCACGGCAGTGCTTGTCCAGACTATACATGTGGATTCCATTTCAAGACAGCATCGGTGAACTCATTTACCTTAACGATGAAAGCGTGACATCTTACCAAACAAACTGACATTTTCACTGTCAATTGATTGCTCACATCCATCCAACTTCTGATTAGAAAGCTCGACCGCGTCTATCACGTACCTGAAAAATCATCCTTTCATTCCTCTCGAGGAAGTTGTTTCTCACGTGATCCGCTCTCATCATATTGCCCTTGTCCTTCCTTTTTTTTTCTTCTTTTTTTTATGACGGTAGGAATCTGGTAGCAGTAGAATTTGGTACAATGGAAACTGATAAATGATCGAAGCACGATCCCGTCCTTTTTCCTCCCCACGTACCATTGAAAGCTGGGGGAAAAACAAGGGAAAAATTGGAAGGTCCTCCGCCATATACAAAGGGAAAAAAGTACCATATTATCAATGATGAGGTCCACACATATCTTTGTTCAGTCGTTTCAGAAGTGCAAGTTGTGATTGACCCGCTAGAAGTTCTCCAAATAGTAATCCAAAGTAGCATTTAAGAATAGGTATCAATTTTTTTTTAAAAATATATCTATGAAAACATTATGATGGTGTACCAAACAAAAAACTCTTGAATATTTATGACAAACATGTTACGCAACGATTGATCATCCAATCCACTCACTCGCGCATTATATAAATATTGATTTGAATGAAAGAAGAGGCATTAGTATACTAATGATTATGGCATGAACTTCCAAGTACTAAGTCGAGGGTTCAACTCCAACTCGGATGCCTCGGTTGTTTTACTTTTACGTCGAGTGTCATTTTTTAAAAGTTCGTCTCTATTTTTTTATTGCCAAACAAACATAAGATTTTATATAGCTTAGTTTTCTCTTCTCTTTTTTTTATTGTCAAACAAACAAAAGTTCGTCTCTATTTACTGTTTCAATCTAATAAATGAATATTTTCTTTATTTTCAACTTATTTTTTAAACATAAAAGCACACTTTAATTTCCTCTTTGTTTTGGTCAAATCAACCAATAAATGTACCAATTATGAGTCAATTGTATGAAAAACAAATTTAGGACGAGAAACTTGCGCATTATGATATTATTGTCAAATAGTATGATTGATCCTAACTTTGATGATATATGATTTGATTGAACAAAAATATTTTTTTCTTAACAAGAAAGTGATGATTTTAAAATAATTTGTCAGGGTGAGTTTTATCCGTTGTTTTATTTTTAAGTCTACAGCCATCTGGGTCTTTTTTTTTTTTTTTTTTTTTGTGCATAGTGTTAACACCCAAAAATATCTAAGTGGGGATAAAAGCTTTTGGTGCATCGTCGACAGAGAGCTGCATTGTTATCAATAAATCACACTCGGCAAAAGTCAAAATTTAATACAAAGGAAAGGCACCAGCCGATCACAAAATCGAGGAAGAGCGAAGGGATACAGACGAAGCCGAGCAGTAACTACTCACAAATAAGACTCGCAGTACTAAAAGATCAAGTTGAGGCCTAGAATCTCGGAGGTAAATAGAATTTGGAATTTGAATGATAGCCGCTCCTCACCTGTTAATCTTTTAGTTTCCATAGTCTCTTAGTTTCATAGTTTCTTAGTCCGTAGAGTAGCCATAACCATTGTTCTTGTCCAAATTGTCATCAAACCCCATTAATTTAGAAAGCTGTAGATCTTACCATTGGTGAAAAATCTTTCGTCGATGATTAAGCCCGACGAAACACATCATGATGAAGGCCAGCGTTAAGCCCTCGTGACCTCGAATCGAGGCCAAGGTCGATTTGATGGTGTCCTCATATTGTCCTTCATCCTAGGTTGGTCACAACGTATGCGCATGGAACTAGAACCAGAAAGGAGGTTGCAGTCAAGTATAGCGGTGGGAGGAGGAGAGCGGAGGAGATTTTTTTAGGCTGTAAAATGGCACAAATCCGAGCATTAACTGTTTGAATACTGTAGCTAGATACAACATGTCGCGACCGTATTCCTCGCTCAATTTTTGACTTGCTTTTCGTTCACTAATTTTATGTAGCATTGAATAAATTAAGTTGTAGCATTTATTGGAGTTATCATTGTTAACAATCTAAATGCACGTCAAGAAGAAGAGGAGAAAACACAAGAATTAATGGGATTTGATAATGTGCCTACATCCTCAAGTAAGCGTTCCCAATCGTCTATTTATTGTTCTTTTTCTCCCTTAATTATCAAGTATGTACAGGCTCATATGTACACAATTAGAAGGACTTCTTCTACAAGTCAAGCCTCTATAGATTGGGAAAATAGAATCCTCTAAAAATCAGATGGAAAATAAAATCCCATACGAATTAGGGGCTATAAAATAAAATCCCCTACAAATTAGAGGATTTCAGCTCACGCCAACAACCATTTACCATATGAGTATTTTCGTTTTTAAATTCACATTGCCAAAGTATCAAGAGATTTTGGTTTGGTATCATTTGTGCAACAGGACCACTACTAATTATAAAAGCGTAAACTTTAAAAAAAATGGGTGGTTTAATATTCAAATATTATAATAAGGTCTAATATATTCAAAGAGTACGAATAGCATGCATGTTGTCTAATGTCCAAGCTAGCAATATTACTCTCCGGATAATTATGTCATTCCAAACATTTTTCTCTTAGCTAGATCGATTGCTTAGTGGCCACTTAGGTTATCGATGAATAATTATGCTGCTATCACACAGACATTGGAGCTCATGAATACCAAATGTTAAAATGCTAATCGGTTCAAAAGGATTGAAATAAAGTTGGATTTATGTAAGTTGCAAATTTTTAGAAGAAAATGAATTTGATTCCGAAGCCGATTTAGAGATATTTTGTTTGGAAGAGTCAATTGCAGCAATGATTGGTGTCTCTTGTTGACTTGCAGACTTGCAGTACACTTTGGACTGATGTGATAAATTACCACGGATACGGGCTTGTTTATTTGTGCACCCATAGATGTTTGATTTATTTTATGAATGGCGCTATCTTCGAGTTGCAGAAAATAGCTCGTTTTATAGCACAGGCTGTTTATTCAGGCGGCAGAGAGACGTCGGGCACGTCGGCCATCCGGCCACGAGCATCGGCGCTGCCGCCGCCGCCGCCGCCGCCGCACCCACAGCTGGTGGCGAGCGCATGAGGCCGAAAGGAGGCCTGACCCACCCGTGTCTTCTGTCTCTTCATCGAACCAATCGCACGCACGCTCCCGAAAGTTAATTTATTTGGAAGTCTTCGACTTATCGAGATAAATGTTTGTCGCTTTTAGAGGTGGGCTGGCCGACCGTACTTGATGAACTGCGCATTGACAGCCAGGATCAAAGCAAACATGAATCCAGCTGGTAAAAGGGGGAAAGCTTAAGAAAAAACATAAAAATGGTCCAGGAAAAGACAAAGAATTTGTCGTCATCTTTCGATTCCTCATTTCCAGCCCAAAAACAAAAAACAATTCCACGTCGGCAGGAGAAAAATAGGATCGTCGGTTGGTGGTTGCAAGGTGTATCCTAAGGGGAGCCGAAACTTTCACAAGGATTTCCGTGCTTGATATACAAAAATGGTAGTCTTCACGGATGCATTCTTTATGCCTGCATATCTCGCACCTCCATTAGAACAATATTTTGTTATTGCCCTATAAGCAGCATTATCTTTTTGTTGTTTTACATCCAAGTGATTCCGAAATTCCAACAAGAAATTTTTTAAGAATTTGTTTAGATTTGTAATAAACTTTCATAATGACCATTGCGTTTTTAGTTTTGGTTCTATGTGAAATGAACTTTAGACTTGAGAGGCAATAATATCTTCTATTATATAGTAGATTATGTTTTAGTGATTAGCTGACATTTGAATCATTATAAATTCTTGTAAAATATATGAAATGCGATGTCAAATTTGATAATGGGTCTCTCAAGTTTTGTCTTTTCACATTACTCAATCAAGTTCTTATGTTGATTACTTGTTATAAACATCACTAAATCAAGGATATCAATGTTGTGTTTGTTAAGAGTTAAATATTACAAAAGAGAAGGAGAGAGAGAGAGAGAGAGAGAGAGAGAGTACACGGTTGGGAGGAAGCAACAATAGCTCGATCACCAAAATGAGGGTCCTACGACCCCCTTGCCTAGCAACAGCGAGGTCGAGCCCCCACTAGGTATAGATGGAATCCAACAACTCACTCCATGCTCAAGTGAGGTCGCCAAACCTCGCATAAAGAGAGAGGGGCAAAATAGGGAGTTGGTGTGCTACAAGAGGCATCCTTGCCTTCTACAACCCTCATTGGGGGTGGCAACACCTTAGCAAGGGTTAAGAGGCAATGATAGGGCGATCAATCGGGCTAATGTTTAAGGGGACTAATTTGGTTCTCGATTTTGAAAATCGAGAATCAATCTTAATTGTTTGATTCCTAGCTTTATACTTTGAATCGGTCAATTCTACTTTGCACTTGGAATCGGCAAAGGATACCGATTACTCATAATTCTAAGTAAGTTTTTTCACTTTTTTTTTTTTTAAATAGAAATTATTTGCGGTAATTGAATATGTTTGGTATGTTATGGGTAAATAGAAAGAATTGCATTCATGTTCATATCTGAAATGTGCATATTATATAGCTAATAAAATTAAACAGAAAAAGGCCCAGACTAATTCATGGTCAACTGGGTCAATATCCGGTTCCAAATTCTAAGAACTGCCCTTGACAGGGTGTGTAGATTCCGGCTACCTTTCTTGAGTTGATCATCCCTCGACGGTCATGCCCTCTTCTCCCTCCCCCAAAAAAAAAAAAAAAAACATTGTAATATAATTTCCATATTGAGAGTGCACTTATAAATCGTGGAAAAACAAGCGACCAATTTAGAATCAATTACAACTCCACTATAAATTGAAGTATGCGCATGCAAAAGTCTAAAAAAAAAAAATCATCCTAAATTGATCTCTAAATAAATCCAAGTTTTTACAAACCAAAAAAAAAAAAAATTCAAGTTCCCGATCAAATGGATATTAGCTGAATACCAAGACACAATAGGTTCAACAGCATCAAGGTCTAGCCCAATGTGCATGTGCATGTGCATGGTTCCTATAATGCTCGTAGAGTCATCCATGATCCTAATGAGGTCTAATTAAAGTCAAATGAACTTCATTTATGAAGCGCTGGATAACACCCGCCATTTATTGCAAGAAGACCCCATATAAAATTGTACAAATGCATCTCTCTCTTTCTCTCTCTCTCTCATTCGCGGTGATGATTGAGTTGCCTTAGGTCAGTGTGAACTGTGAACTCTTACCTCAGTGACGCATTTGCTGACTGCATCTCTAATGGAGCTAAAGAACAAACCCTACTCTCTCTCTCTCTATATATACATGGACCACTAAGGTCAGGTGAGCCAACAGTTAGGTGCTCCTACACCCACCAACATAACATATAGAGTTAACCCCACGGAGACCGGGTTGCTCGAATAGTAAGTGTATCGTCCTCTTCCTCGCTCAAGACTTGAATTCGAATCATCATGCATGTGCATTCCTTCCAAGACCTTCCCCAAAAGTACAGGCCTGCGTATTTTTGATAATTAGTTGGTGTGTGTGAGATGAAGGGATTGCTATGGTGAGAGAGGACTCATCGGAAGTCAAACAAGAGATTTAAGTGCAATTGATATTGACAATCAGAGTGCTCATGCTTTGATTGCGTGGCAAATTATGTATAGTTAATGTCGTGCACACGGACGGTGATCCAAAATTATAAGTGATTTGGTGAATGTTCTTTAAAGATGTAAAAAGCAGTTGACTTTTCGCTTGTCTCGAAAACATAAAGGTCTATTATATTTCGATGATGCTAATAAAGAAGGAAAATGTAGAAAAGTGCCCCTTGTTCGCTCTCGTTGATGGCTGGGAAACCCAACGTGTTGCCAAATGGGCCTGTGATGTCTTATTGCGTCTGATTATTCATGTACTCTCTTATCCTCATCACAATAATTTGAATCCAACTGTGTTCAAAATTTGTTTCGATTAAAATTAGATCATAAAATAGTTAGATCGTATCGATTTAGGGTCTATTTGGGTATCTCTTGGTAGAATTTCTGTCCTGTTCCACCCTCATTTTCCCAATTTGCTGCTCCAGAACCAGCTCGCTGTTACGCTTGTCAGACAATTTGCATATGGTCTCTGAAGAAAAGAGAAAACGCCCAACAACATATTGAGCCCAAGGTCTCTTTGGGTCTTTACACTAACCGTGCAACGCATGTACATGGCCCGATCTCGACAGGGCATAAGGCCCTCGATGAAAATAAGGCACATTATCAATGGTCCTCCAATAGGCTCAAAAGTAGAATCCGTGGCTGTTCAACGAAAAACACCATTTGATGAATTACCAGGTATGATGCACAGTCCATTGATGCAATCAACTTCTTCTTTTAGGTGTCATGAATTGACAGTGCCCCCTTGGAATTTCTTCTTCCCGTCAATATCAGTGAACGTCGTCTTGATTCCTCGACACGAGGGGGAAACCTAAGATGCGGTGTAGAGAATTTGCAATGAGGTAGAATAAGTTAGGATGGTAATGAAGCGGGCTTGAGCGAGCTTAAGTTCCGCATCATCCGGTTCCTCGTTCCCACCCTTTGAACCACGTGCAATAATCTCCCGCAAACTAGATTTTGACGCGCGGACAATTTATCATGTGCTTGTCCATACAATAATTACCCCACTAATGGCAACCTCTCCATCTGCCTTTCAGCCTCTCCCCATCTCTCTCCCTTATGCACAACCACACCCGGCCCCGCCGCCATCAGCTCCGCACCTCTGGCCACCATATGTTGAGAACGACCTCTGATTGAGCCATCACTATGTTGATCCCTGAGCTCTTGCACCGGAGAAAGCTAGTGAATCCACTGAGCTTGTCGCTCTTGAAGGAGCTCACCATGGTGGTTGAGAGAATAAAGGGAAATTGTCAATAACATGTGGTGGCGCCGGTCTGGAGACGCCACGACGATATACGAATTGGCAGGAGGAAGGGAAAGAGAGAGAGAGATGGAAGGGGGTTGATGATGGGGGAAATTGTTCGGATGTGTTGAGAGAATAAATGAAGATGACACGAGTCGCAATCTAAAGAGCAAGATAGGCAGATTGGAACATAAAGTGATGGCGGATCTTCATCCTTCACTTTTGCATTTACCGCTAGTATGTTCAGACATTAGTGCCTGTTATACTAGATCGACAAGTTGTGAGAGACAGAAATATTGTTTGAAACAAGGAGCAATGTGTCCTCGCTACCATGTCCTGTCAAGGGAACTGATGGAACTAACTAGATCAGTACTAACATTAGATGACGAGTCGTGGCCTTCAAATTAAAGGGGAGAAATAGAAGTTTTTATTGATTCTATTTAAGCTAGATTCATGTCAAGGGTCCTTAAATCTTCAAAATGAGAAAATCAAATTTGTCCTATGCCATTGTCAACTCTAGCAACTTGTATTGATATGGCCATGCCTGCAAAGCCAAAAGAAAAGGAGTGGAGATCTTGTGGCTCTAGCAGCTTGTCCTTGAGAATATGTATGTGCATCTCTTGTCCCAAACCCATCCACTTGCTCTTTTAAACCTTAAACAATTCCCCCCACCCCAGTTTCATCTCACAAACATAAAAATATATCCCTCAAAAACCAAACTCCACCAACTAACAAGAGCAGATCCAGCACTAGCAATTAGTCCACTATTCCAGCATTCACTGAGACTCTCTCTCTCTCTCTCTCTCAATGATGGGAATGGCCACAAGCAAATTAGCTAGGTGCATCATCATCCACGTCACCCTTCAAATCCTCTTTTGCCAACTTGCTGATACCTCCTCTCCATAAAATCTTCTCCACCCCAAGAACCACCTTTCACTGGGTTTTATCTCTTTTACCTACCATGTGGCCCAAATCGGTAGTCAGCAAGATCCATGGAAAGAGGTTCAGCACCAGCAACAACAACTTCGTCGCCGACTTGCCGTGCATCGACACGGAGACAGAATTGGTGCCCCGAGTTCCAAGTTTAAAGCAGTCATCGTCTTGTTATTATAGGAAAAGCCTCTTAGATCATCACGAGGAAACGCATAAGTACAAGTAAGAGTCGCTTCACTTCTATTCTATACCATAAATACAAGTATCGAGCGTTAATCTTTTCTCATCTCTGTATCAATCTTGATCTCTTCCAGGATTTTCGTTAGCACTTGGAATGTTGGTGGTGTTGCACCAGGGGATGACTTGTCGATAGAAGATTGGCTCGACGTACGCAACAATCCATGCGATATTTACGTTCTAGGGTAAGTTTCCAGTCTCCGGTGTGAGCTCATATACCAAATCGATTGCATTTACAACAATGGTCCAAACTCTGCAAGACCGCACTAAAGAAACGACACGAACCATCAGTGTTCAATAACTGTGTAAGTTTGCATTAAGTTTTGACTCCTTATCACCGGTCGAATGAGTCAACCTTGCGAATAATCTTGTTCCGGCCATATTCGGCCGTTCTTCATTAATATAGATCACACTGGGAGTTCAAAACATTTTGAACATAGATGGATGTGATGTCTTCTTTCGATCTATCCAGGTTTCAAGAAGCAGTTCCTCTGAAAGCTTCCGCCATTCTGGGGTCGGAAAACTGGACAATCCAAACGAAATGGAACGCCGCGATCGGGAAATCCTTGAACCGAACGGGACACGAGCAAGACAAGTTCCTTTGCATGGCGAGCAAGCAGATGGTCGGAATATTGGTCACGGTTTGGGTTCGCAGCGAGTTGCTCCCGCACGTAAGCCATCCAAGTGCTGCATGCGTAGGCTGTGGCATTATGGGCTGCCTCGGCAATAAGGTGGTCTCTCCTCAATTTGCCTCCACATGATATTCTTTATGGAAGTTTTCTTTTCTTAAAGAAATATTTTTTTATATTATCTTGTTATACGTTTTTATAAAAATATATAAGGTTGGTCAGCAGTCCCCAATTCTGCCTTTCAAGGAAAAGTAAGGCCATAAATAAATATTAACATGTTGCTCAATCTTATAGAAAAAGAAAAAGAAAAAGAAAATGTACGTAAGTATTATCCACCCCGTATGCTCAATTACTTCAGGAGATAATTTTCAAGGGCCATATTTTCCTTCATCTATGAACCTGATTAATGAGTTAAAAGTTACGAACGATGCCAAAGAAGTCATTTGATAATGAGAAAGCCGATTGAATCTAGCAATATCATGAAATAAATGTTAATCTTTTTCTACTTCATCTCTCCATGCTCTCTCTCTTTCTAAAAACATGGTTTTGCAGGGTTCGGTGTCAGTTCGATTCAAATTGCACGAAACGAGCTTCTGCTTTGTGTGCACTCATCTTGCTTCCGGCAATCGACAAGGAGATCGTAAGTTAAGAAACTCCAACGTGGCTGACATATTGTCAAGGACATGCTTCCCGGAGGGCCCTTCAATGAATTCGCCTAGAAAGATCCTTGATCACGAGTGAGTACCTTGTTACTCATTCGAACTAATCCTAATGAACATCATTAACATAAAATACTCCAAAGTTTTGCATCAAAGCACAAATTTATTTTTGCATTTTTCTCTAGGAGCCATGCATATGATCCGTAAACAAACAGTAAAACTTATAATCTAGTATTATTTGTGCAACCTGTGGTTGTTTAAGCAAGCCGGTGGGTTGCAAAATCTTAAGGAGCAAAAGATCAAATAACCACGTTGACGCTAAACCTTATTTTCGACCCATGACATTAAAGTTTTCACGGGCGTCCTCTGATCAAGTCGTGTTCATTGCAGTTGGGTAATCCTGCTAGGAGACTTGAATTACCGGATTTCCCTTCCGGAAGCAACGACACGGTCGCTTATCGAGCGAAATAAATGGAATAAGCTGCTAGAACACGATCAGGTAGTGAAAAAGGAAACACCAACCAGTTTTCACTTCTTCATCGAGATCTTTTTTCTACAGTAATAACCCGAAATCTGATTCGTAATTTTACATATGGGAATTGAAGTTAAAGGCGGAGCTCAGGAATGGTCGAGTACTCCAAGGTTGGCAGGAGGGGAGAATCGATTTCGTTCCTACCTATAAATATTGCCCTACTTCGGACGTCTACTACGGAAGTGGCCATGAGAATATCAAAGGAGGAAGAGGACGAGCTCCTGCATGGTATATTATCAATTCATATCGACTGATTTTTTAATTTGGAAATGTCCTCACTTCAACACCGTTTTTCTTCGAGTCATTTATAACGCGGTCACGTCGTCGTTGATGATGTATATACTGTATAGGTGCGATAGGATAATATGGTGCGGGGAAGGGCTGAAGCAGCACCTGTACACGAGAGGCGAGTCGAAGTTGTCCGACCATCGGCCAGTGAAGGCGATCTTCACCGCGCAGGTCGGTGTCTTGCCGAAGCTCGGAGGCCTTCAAAGCTTCTAGCGGATCAAGAAACGTGTCGGCAGATGAGATTTCGCAGTCTGTGGCACGTCGAGCTTTCAAACTTTTCAGTGTTGATTAATTTCGTGCGCTGACGCTTTGTACAGTGAATTGCCCAAATCAAGTCCAAGTCGACGGTACCATTTCAATAAAAATTGTTTTTTTTTAAATGCATTTGGCTCCAACTAACAATATTGTAAGATGTGGTTGCCAATTAATCGGAAAAATACCTTCTAAACTCACAAAAAAAAAGAAGAAGCTAATTTAAAAAAATGATAAGAATAATTTACATGAAAATTTCCATATTAATTAATGCAACTGGCTTCTATGGATTATCAAGTATCACCGACTTGTTTTATTGTCTACTTGCAAATTTTACCACATGATTAGAATAACAATTTGAAAGATCGGTTTTAATAAATTTTGATAAACTCGGCATTGCTCAATTGCAAACATGGGTACAGTCTTGGGTACCAACCGAAATGACTGCAAATGTATAAAAATGGGTCGGATCCGTTCAAGACCCAACTTTTAAACCTGTCGGCCCGTACCCTAGTTACCAGCAACAGGTGTTTGGGCTGAAAGTACAAAAGATAAAGAGGCTCTTGCACATTCTTAAATTGACATTTAAGGTTTGTATTTGGGCTCAAAATCATAGGATCCAAGATATCAAAGATTGGGCCCATAAAAATTCGCATTTGTAAAGTTTAGGGATCATATTAAACAAATTAAAAGTTCAAGAATAATGTTACACATTAGGTTAAAATTTAGAGATCATATTGAATAAATTAACATCATACATTATAACATGACGTTTTTCTGCTTTTCTATTTTTCTATTCTCGAGATCAAATTTTGAATAGAAGTCCATTTGGTAATACAATTTCATTATTCTATTATTGGAACAGAAATGAGAAGCAATTTTTTTTTTTTTACTTTTCTAATTTTGGAACCAAAAAAAAAAAAAAAAAAAAAATCTTGTTGCTCGCTCTCATCACTAGCTGGTTGCTCATTGCTTGCTTGAGAGGGATAAATTTACTATTGCTATCAAACGATTTCTATTATAAGAACATAAATTTTGTGTTGTTATCAAACACGTGTTTTTGCTCAAAAACTCGTTTAGGGAATATAAAAAAAAAAAATCTCATGGCGTGTTTTGTAACAATTCTATTTCGGGAAACAATTTTTTATCAAAAATAGTTTTTCTAATTTTGTTCCTAAGAACAATTTCTACAACGGTCCATATTCGATGATGAATTCACCAATAAGTATCTTCATCACATTTTGCTTCGATCTTTTGCATTAATTTCTGGATACATTGATGCCTACACGCTCCTTCACTAGCATCCTAAACTTAGCACTCTTCATCGGGGCATCAACTTAATCGGATTAAAGAAGTACTTGGACAACCATGCACTTGTTACCTTTTTATTTTAAAAATTAATGGAACAAATATGTTTCTCTTGGTAGACTTTAATCTGGAAGGATCCACTTCTCCTAACAAATGTGCCATAGATCTTTCATGGACAATTTTGCTGCGAACACTTAACTCTTACAAAAGTCTCAATGTTTCTAATAAAGTTAATAATCTTTCATGCAGCAATGAAGTTCTTCAAGATAGCTTCCTTAAATTGTTTTGCATCTTGAGATTTCATACCTACCAACAAAGTAAGAGAGGCAACGGATGGATCATAAGAAGGAAACTTACTTTTCCTTTTAAGCACAGCTCTTTGATTTTCTTCAAGCTCATCCTAGGAAGTAGCATTCTCGACATTTTTTTCATAATTAGTCTCCTCGCTAGTAGCACTAGCATCTGCTGGGCCTTCGCCCTTGTTTGGAACTTCATCAGTTACCTGTAAAGCTGCAAACTTATCTGTCAAAAAATCAATTTGTTTTTTTCTTGACTGTACAAGCTCCTTGTCGTCGTTATAACTTATAAAATTTTCAGCAGGCAACCTTCCATCGTTATCATCATTGGATTCAGCTACTTCCCAATCTAATCAAGTGATTGTGACATCACTTTGGTGAACTGTATCTGCGCCCCTCTCCTCTCCATCATGTCTATCCTGCCTTCCTTTATCCCTAACCGTAGTACTACCTTGAATACCGTCTCCCTCTTGTCCTACTTGGGCGCTCTGTCCATCATCATTTTCATCTTCACTATCAATATCGTACTTAGCGTATACTTTTACCTCTTTGCCATGAAGATAATGGTATAGAACATCCCTAAAATCATTATCATCTTCTAAGCTTCTCAAACCATCTCTTAAGCCTTTCCCAGGAACACAATACATCAACTTTTGAACTTTACAAGGTAAATAGGTCACTATATTCACAACAAATCCTATATAAGATGCATTTTTTATATCGACAAAGATGGTGCCCTCATTTCTACTCTCATACTACCACTCATCCTCCCCAATCACAAAATCTCCACCGTAGCAAACTATAATACCGACATAATCCTTGTTATAAGCCATTTCTACACCAAAAAAAATAAAAAAAATAATTACCTTTTGGGACCACATCCACAAAGAATAACAAACAATTGCACATGGAAGTCCCCCCACTCTCATGGACTTTATTAAAGAAAAGGGTAGGGGAAAGAGATGTATATATTAGGCCATTTACTAGAAAGATACCATTCATGACAAAAAGAGGTCTCTACACTAACAATATGCCCCTACATGACAGCCAAAAAGGAGGTTGCCACTTTGATTACTTACCTTCCATTCCCTTAAAATATTAACAAAAAAACAGAGGTTCCCACGATAAACACAGGTCCTCACGACACCCATTTCAACACTTCGATTAAAAAAAGTGACCAGACACCTTCATATTTATATGTCTTGGATTGTTCTTTGATTGTACGCGCTTCAACATACATAAAAAGCGAAAGAATACATTAACTACATTAGAGGTGATGTACTGGGGCATCACACCACTAGTATATCTTTTAAATGTTCTGACAAGCGTTATTGACTTTGGTGTGTTAATGTTAAATCATTCCTCTATATGCACATTTGCCATACTTGACTTTGAAGAAAGTTTTTGCAAGAGTTCCTAGTGGATCAATTTTAGTGTTTCCATTATTCAATTATGGCTTATTTTTTGCTAATAACAATATAGTTGTTCACATCGACACTCTAGTACATGTGTTTCTTTGCCCTTATGATTTGAACTTTCTTATTTTCGAAGCAGCTCTTCAGTGACATGTTTTTTTTTTTTACAGAGTTTGAGCGATGTATTGGTGAATAACACTAGTATCCAAAATCTCCTATTGAACAGTATTGATTTGGGGAATGAGTTATTCTTTGTTATAACCTAAGAAGCACGGACACTCTTCGGGACCCTTCGTGTCGTGTCCGACATTCCGACATGTGTCCGACACGCTCCGACATGTGGTCAACTGCCTTCGACAAGCTCCGACACGCGAGTCGAAAATTCCGACACGTGACTCCAACACGCACGGGGTTATTTTTATAAATTTCCAAAACTTCTAGGGTCTAAATATAAATTTATTAAAAAAAGCTAAAATAAATTTCCAATACTTATGGTTCTAAAATCTTCTCAATTGCATTGTCGCATGCACCTTCATTCTCTTCTTTCGCCATGAGTCCGTTGTCGGGGTTGCTTGGGTTGCTTCGCCGGCCTTGCAGCCCACCCCACTAGTCGTTGTAGCTCCCCATGCCTCAGCCCCACCCGTCGCCATAGCCACCTCCGACCCCGCCTTCATCTCTCGCAAGCATCGGGTCGTCGCCCGACCGAGCGACTAGCGCTTGGCCTCTCACAGGCGTTGCTGCGTTGCTTCTCTTCATCTCGCGATCACGATTTCATCTTTTTGCTCATCTCATGTTAGCAAGTTGTGTCATTCTGTTTTCTTTTTCGATTCAGCATCTTAGATTTCTTTATAATGCGATTTGAGATTTTTTGCAAACCCTAGAGTTAGTTCGAGGAAAGACACTCTTGTTTTTACTTATTATGTATCGTAGCGGAAGAGAGAGGGGGGTGGGGGTTGGAGGGGGAATTGATTCGTGGGGGAGGAGATGAGTTGTTGAGCTCAAGTTGGAGTTTTGTTTAGGTAATGAATTTCCGGTCGATGGTGCTTGTGTGTGTTTTGCGAAAGTTGGGAATTGTTTTGTGGGAATGAGACGAGTTGTTTAATTTTTTTCAGAACAGATGAGCTTATAGCGCTGTTGTAATCTAAATGCCACTAACGTTTGTTTGAGTTAAGATGGGTGTTATGGCATTTGAAAGCCACGTCGATTGTGTTGGTTTTGAGGACTGGTAGCTGCTATTGCTAGTTGTTTGCTAATGAAAAATGGTTATGGGATGGCTAGCCATGGGTTCGAGAAGGGGGAGCTGCTATGTGCATCTTAAATCTCTTATTGATGTTGATCTCTATCGATCTTTAGAGGCGTGTTGCTTGTGATTGGGAAAATCACGTTTCCTAATTCTATTCACAGGGTTTAGATAAGTGGGAAGTGGTGCCACGAATTTAAATACTTGTAAGGAACAATGATGCATTTCATTTATGCAGCCGGTTTTCTTTTATCAGTATTTGTACAACTGGTTTGTTGACTTGATTATGTCAATGGTCATGCAATAAGTAAAAATACGAGTGTCTTGTCCAATGCCCTCTTCATAATGGCTTTGGTCGTGTATGTATGATGGTCGGGAATTGATGATAGAAATTTTGTTACTGTTGCTCGCTGTTGTATTGTTGCTGTTTGCTGCTATAGTGCTGCTGTTCTCTGCCATTCGCTGCTGTTCACTGCTATTGGCTGTTGTTGGCTGCTTTATTATTACTGTTCACAGCAGCTCACTGTTATCTACTGCTGCTTATTATAATTTATTATTGTTCATTATTGTCCGTCGCTATTTTGCTGCTGTCTACTGCTGCTTACTATAATTTATTATTGTTCGTTATTGTTTGTCGCTATTTTACTGCTGTCTATTGCTTCCTGCAACGTGCTTCCGGTTGGTACCAATCTTTCTTAGTTAACTTTAATTAAGAAATCTTATAGCAATTGATAATAACATGCTTATTTATTTATTTATTTATTTATTTTGCAGAATGTCTTCAAGTTCAAACATGGCTAGTAGTACTTTAAGTATAAAGCCACATGCCTCTAGCAATGAAGTTATAAAACAACTATTATGGAGGTATGTCACTAAGTTAGTTAATCATACTGATGCGGGGGGAAATTTGTCCTGGAGATGCAACTTTTGTTAAAAAGATTTTAAGAGTTCATACATGAGAGTGAATGACCATCTAATGATGTTAAGTGGAAAAAAAAATTGGAAAGTGCACAAAAGTAGAAAAAAATAGATCTTTTAGAGATAGAAAGATTAGAGGAAGATGTCAATACTAAATTAATGAGTATTGCAACTAGAAATGTACCTTTATCTCTTTCTAGTTTGTCACTTAATAGTGGTGGTGGTGACAGAATGGATTTATCATTTAACTCCAAAAAAAGGAAAGGTGGAAGTGGGAGTGGAAAATCACTTAAAGATGCATTTAATATGATTCAATGAAAATGTCTAGATTATGAGATTACTAGGATATTTTATTCGGCGGGCTTGCCGTTTAACCTAATAAGGAATCCTTATTTTCAATCTGCTTTCACTTATGCCGCTAATTATAATATTGCGGGTTATGTATCACTTAAATATAATTTGTTGAGGACCACTTTGTTGCAAAAAAGAAAATGCAAATATTGATAGGTTGTGTGCACCTATAAAAAACATGTGGAAGAAGAATGGTGTAAGTATTATGAGTGATAAATGGAGCGACTTACAAAGAAGACCGCTTATTAATTTCATGGCGGTATTGGATGGAGAGCCAATATTTATGAAATCGGTTGATTGCTCGAGAGAAACAAGAGATATGCATTTCATTTTTAACTTGCTGAAATGAGTTATTGGCATGAGAATGTGGTCCAAGTAAGTATGAATAATGCTGCAAATTGTAAGGGCGCGGGGCAACTCATTGAGCAATAATTTCCATCCATTATGTGGATGTCTTGTGTGGTGCACACCCTTAATCTAGCTTTGAAGAAGATTTGTATTGCAAAAAATATGGAGAGCAATCAAATAGTTTATGAGAAATGTAGTTTGATTTCAAATATTGTTAAGGAAGTCATGCAAATCAAATATTTTATCATGAACCATTCTATGAGATT
This sequence comes from Eucalyptus grandis, assembly GCF_016545825.1. Lineage (NCBI taxonomy): Eukaryota > Viridiplantae > Streptophyta > Magnoliopsida > Myrtales > Myrtaceae > Eucalyptus > Eucalyptus grandis. Next base: position 44,247,571 of record NC_052618.1, read on the forward strand.
AACAATATATAATGAATTTGTTAGCTTGAAGTTGTTTTTTTGTAGCGTATACACGTTTTGCTTTGATGATTGTGATGTTTAGGGGATTTAAGTTAATAAAAAGTAATTTTCAAAACATGGTGATTTGTGACAAATGAAATATCTATCGAGATGATAATCAATGGAAAACTAAGTTTGTCAAGGAGAAGGTGTTTTATAATTTTTGGTGGGATTTGATTGATTATATACTTTCCTTCACGACTCGTATTTATGATATGCTTATAATTTGTGACACCGATAAGCTTTGTCTTCCCTTAGTTTATGATATGTGGGGTTTGACGATCGAAAAAATGAAGAAAGCTATACATGCACATGAAGTGAAGAGGTTAGATGAGAAGTCCACATTTTATGAGGTGGTTCATACAATTCTTGTACATCATTGGACAAAAAACAACACTCCACTTCATTGCTTGGTACATGCCTTAAATCCTAGGTAAGTTCTAAAATTGTATGAAATTATTACTTTAATAGTTATTTTTTCTTTAACATGATAATATAATATTTATCTTATTTATTGTTGTTTTATAATTTTATTTTATTTTATTAAATAACTTGATGAAGATCCTACTTGAATTTCTCCATACAAAAATAAGGAGATCAACTAAGAAAGACTTAAATGCTTCAAGAAATACTTTTCTAACTTCGATGAGCACAATAAAGTGAATTTGGAGTATGTAGATTTTGCGAGTAAAAATGGGGATTTTAGAGATTTTGATTCCATTCAAAATCGATATTTTATGGATCTTAAGACTTGGTGGGTTAATCATGGTGCATGTGCACCGATGCTTCGAAGCATAGCCTTAAAACTTATTGCACAACCTTATTCTTCATCATGTGCTGAGAGAAATTGGAATACTTATTCATTTGTGCACTCGGTAAGAAGAAATAAGATGACCCCAAATGTGCAGAAGATTTGGTTTTTATTCATAGCAATCTTCGTCTTCTATTAAGAAAAAGCCCACAATACGCAGAAGGAGAGACCAAGATGTGGGATATTGGCGAAGATGCATTTGACTCGTTTGAAGATGTTGGGGTGCTTGAAGTTGCAAATCTTTCACTTGATGAGCCGGAGATTGAGCCAATTTTTTTTTTTTCCGGAAGAAGTGGATAATGTGAATAAATGACTTTTTGTTATATTTGATGATAGAATATTGATTGTGTTTTTTCTTATTGTTAAATTGTAAATTTAATAGTGGAATGTGGATTACTTGTTTTTTCCTCCAAGTTTTATGGATTATTACAATGAAATGTAATTGAATTTGTCAAATTAAAAGAATGAATGATATTAACAAATGTAGGATTAATGTTTTTAGTATATATTAATTCTAGGCTCTTATTATTATTATTATTATTATTATTATTATTATTATTATTATTATTATTATTATTATTATTATTATTATTATTATTATTATTATTATTATTATTATTATTTAGTTATTTATGCATTTATATATATAAATATTTATTTAATATATAGTGTGTCGGAATTCTCTACATTTTAAGAAATGACGTGTCGACATGTCGTTTCGTGTTGTGTTGCATATCCGTGTCGGTACTATATAGGTTATAACTACAACATGCTTAAACCTTCCAAATAATAACAAGCTGGAGATGTCATCATACTTTTTTGTGCATGGAGCTAAGGTTATTGCAGAGTTGTTGAAGAAAAACTCAACCTAGTGAATTCTTGAACTCAACAATAATATGATTGATTATTCTGGACGCATTAACTTTATAATTTAAGATTTTTAGCTAGTTTTTATTTGTTAGCTGTTGGAGAAATCTTCTTGAAGTGTTTTGAAGCTGACAAATCGTTTCCATCAATCTAGTCCGAAGGCTTGCAGACTCTGCTGTTTAAAGTCCGAAGACCTCCTGGACAGCCCGGACTCAAGACTCAAAGTCTATCCTCATTGATGCGTCTCTAATCCGTTGAAGAAAGGTTATCCGAACTGGATGTTTCGTTAAGGATTTAATATTATCAACAGGAGAAGATCTCGTGGCTGGAAAAGACATAACGGAGTCCTTTGATTGATCGAAGATTTACTCGATAATTGAAGATCCGGTGATTGCCTAAATATTATTGGAAGGTTCTACTTATGGAAACCGAGATCCTGATTGTATGGGCAAACAGGATTGATGGGCTATTGACACGTTCCTTTAATAGCTCGAACAATCTTCCTAATTGATTCCGTCCAACGGGTAGATTGGAGGAATTCCTTTGGTAAGTGCCAACGGGTATGATGGCATAAGAGAGTATATAAGGAAGACGGTCTTAGTTGTTCAAGGTGTGCGCGATAAAAGAATTCCAAAGTCTGAAGTTCCTTTTTGTTTAAACAATTCCTTTGAGCGAATACTTGTATACAAAAGAGAGTCTATATTTGTGAGAAATCTTGAGGAGGTGTGGTAGAACATCTACACCGTGGAATCAAGACAAAGCTGTGCTGTAACTTCTCTTTGTTCATAGTGGAATCCAGCCAATAGGCTGTCGGTGAAGAAGAGTGGACGTAGGCTTGATATAAGCCGAACCACTATAAACCGCGTGTTCAATTTTCTCTTCTCTCGCCTTACTTTGATTATCGTTTGTCTCAAATCCATCAACTGTCTAGTATTGTGCAATTATCAAAGAATAATCTTTTATATACCTATTCACCCCCCTCTAGGTACTTATACTAGCAATATCAATTGGTATCAGAGCATGTGTACTTACTTTATTTGAAGTGTTTTACTTCGTAGTAAAAGATCCATGGCTAGTATGCTAGCACCGGGCTGATGGAAGGGCAAAGCAATACCAGACCACCCTACTTTGATGGAAATGATTACAACATCTGGAAGAACAAGATGAAAGCTTTCCTACGATCAAAGGATCCTCTGGAATGGGACGTTGTAGAAAAAGGAATTACTCCTACCACTGCATCAGTCTCTGAAAGAGGGAAAGAAACTGTTGAGACCAGCGGAATGACTCAGGAAGAGATAATCAAGAGACAAGCACTCGATGCAAAAGCAATTTACTCCTTATATTGTGCTTTGTCACCAACTGAAAATAATAGAATATCTTCTTGTGTTACAAAGAAAAGAAGTTTGGGACAGATTGCATATCACCTATGAAGGAACAAGATCAAGTGAAGGAAACAAGAATCAACATTATTCTCGGTCAATACGAAGCCTTCAGAATGAAACCAGGAGAATCTATAACTGACATGTTTAGTCGCTTTACAGATATCGTGAATGGTCTTGAAAATCAAGGTCAACCAATTTCTGATCCCATGAAGGTAAACAAGCTACTGCGTGTGTTGGAGAAATCTTCTTGAAGTGTTTTGAAGTTGACAAAACGTTTCCATCAGTCTAGTCTAAAGGCTTGCAGACTCTGCGGTTTAAAGTCTGAAGACCTCCGGACAGCCAGACTCAAGACTCAAAGTCTATCCTCATTGACAGTCTCTAATCCGTTGAAGAAAGGTTATCTAGAACTGGATGTTTCGTTAAGGATTTAACCCTATCAACTGGAGAAGATCTCGTGGCTGGAAAAGACATAACGGAGTCCTTTGATTGATTGAAGATTGACTCGATAATTGAAGATCCGGTGATTGCCTAAATATTATTGGAAGGTTCTACTTATGGAAACCGAAATCCTGATTGTATAGGCGAACATGATTGATGGGCTATCGACACGTTCCTTTAATAGCTCGAACAATCTTCTTAATTGATTCCGTCCAACGGGTAGATTGGAGGAATTCCTTTGGTAAGTGCCAACGGGTATGATGGCATAAAGGAGTATATAAGGAAGACGGTCTTAGTTGTTCAAGGTGTGCGCGATAGAAGAATTCCAAATTCTGAAGCTCCTTTTTGTTTAGACAATTCCTTTGAGCGAATACTTGTATACAAAAGAGAGTCTATATTTGTGAGAAATCTTGAGGAGGTGTGGTAGAACATCTACACCGTGGAATCAAGGCAAAGCTGTGCTGTAACTTCTCTTTTGTTCATAGTGGAATCCAGCCAATAGGCATCGGTGAAGAAGAGTGGACGTAGGCTTGATATAAGCCGAACCACTATAAACCGCGTGTTCAATTTTCTCTTCTCTCAGTCTTACTTTGATTATCGTTTGTTTCAAATCCATCAACTGTCTAGTATTGTGCAATTATCAAAGAAAAATCTTTTATACACCTATTCACCCCCCCTCTAGGTACTCATACTAGCAATATCAATTGGTATCAGAGCATGTGTACTTACTTTATTTGAAGTGTTTTACTTCGTAGTAAAAGATCCATGGCTAGTATGCTAGCACCGTATTGATGGAAGGGCAAAGCAATACCAGACCACCCTACTTTGATGGAAATGATTACAACATCCGGAAGAACAAGATGAAAGCTTTCCTACGATCAAAGGATCCTCCGGAATGGGACGTTGTAGAAAAAGGAATTACTCCTACCACCGCATCGCTCGAAAGAGGGAAAGAACCGATGAGACCAAATGGAATGACTTAGGAAGATATAATCAAGAGACAAGCACTCGATGCTAAAGCAATTTATTCCTTATATTGTGCTTTGTCACCAACTGAATATAATAGAATATCTTCTTGTGTTACAGCAAAAGAAGTTTGGGACAGATTGCATATCACCTATGAAGGAATAGATCGAGTGAAGGAAACAAGAATCAACATTCTTCTCGGTCAATACGAAGCCTTCGAATGAAACCAGAGAATCTATAACCGACATGTTTAGTCGTTTTACGATATTGTGAATGGTCTTGAAAATCAAGGTCAACCAATTTCTGATCCCATGAAGGTAAACAAGCTACTGCGTGGACTTTCCAAGGATTGGAATCACATAAAGACTTTAATAAGAGAGACTCAAAGAATTATGCCACTATCTGTCGACGAGCTGATTGGAACTTTTCAGTCTTATGAAGTGGAACGAATCAATGAAGATGAAGATCCTAAAGGTAAGAAATCTATTGCATTAAAATCTAATGATGATTCTGATGTAACAGATTCTCAAGACGACATGGACGATGAGGAGCTTGCTCTCATGATAAGAAGATTCGAAAACTGAATAGAAAAGGAAGAATGTTCAACTCAAAGAAACAAAGCTTTCAAAGACAGCAGACCAAGTCTCGTTGATGATGAAGAACCAAACAAAGATGTAGTTTGCTTTGAATGTAAGAAAAAGTGACACATCAGACCCAACTGTCCTCTTCTAAGGAAGAAGAAAGGAAAATCTGAAAGATTTCGAAAAGCTCTCAAAGCTGAAACCTGGAGTGATACAGAGTGTGAAGAAAGTGATAATGAATATGCAAATCTATGTCCGATGGCACAATCGACTCGGACTGGATCGACTCGACACTGAATTTGAGGCAAGTAATTTTAAAATTCCTGTCAAAGTTTCTAAATACATTGATGAACTGTGTTTTAGTCTTAAGACTTCTCTCAAAAGAATTTCTGAACTGAAAAAGAAAACTCAGCTCTAAAACAAAAGGAAAATGTTTTAGTAGAAAGAGTTAAAAGTCTAGACTTGACTGTTTCCACTCTTAAAGAAAATGAAGATAATCTTTTAAAAGAAAATGCTCTTTTAAAAACTGACTTATCAAATATTTCAAAGAAATTTTCAATAGGGTCTGAAAAACTTGAAAAAATTCTTTCAAATTTCAAAGACCTTACTTCAATAAGTCCGGTTTAGGTATGACAGCAGAAACAATTCCCTTGATTGATTTTCCTAAAGTGAAAGAAAGAATTAAGAAAAGACTCTCGAGAGAGGCTTACAAAAATCATTTCAAGAAAGTTTTTGTAAAATCAGAGTAGAAATGCTCTCGGATGTTCAAAATGCAACAATCTGGATCACTTTGAAAAAGAGTGTCCTATGGTTTGGAAACCCGTTAAGAAAATATGGGCTAATACCGCTTATGTTACTAACACCAAAGGACCCAAGAAAGTTTGGGTACCAAAGAAAGCTTGAGACTTTATTTTAAATGCAGGTCACCGTCAAGAAAAAGGTAAAGTGGTATCTTGACAAATGGATGCTCAAGACACATGACAGAGACTCAAATTGTTTTATAAAGCTTGCTCAAGTAAATGGTGGAAAAGTTTCATTTGGAGGAAACAACAAAGGAAGTATTGTGGGATTTGGAACCGTGAAAATTGGAAATCTCACAATAAGTAATGTTTCCTTAGTGGAAGGACTCAATTATAATCTTCTCAAAGATTAGTCAATTGTGTGATACTGGTTTCAAGATCTTCTTTCAAGAAGGAATATGTTCTCGAATCATAAAGACTCTACTCGATCTTTCATGGGTCGAAGACATGGAAACATCTATCTTCTGGATGTGAAACCAAATGAATCGCAATGTTTTATCTCAATTCAAGACGAAGCAAGCTTATGGCACGAAAGCTTGGTCATGTCAACATGAAGCAATTAGCCAAAATCTCATGAAAGCAAACTTGTTCGAGGACTACCCAAATTACCTTATCAAAATACTGATCCATGCACTCCATGTATTTTGGGAAAACAGGTAAGAAATTCATTTAAGCCAATAAATCATATCTCTACTAATCATCTACTACAGTTGCTGCATATAGATCTCTTCGGACCAACCAACACGTATTGGAGGTAAGAAATATTGCCTAGTAATTGTGGACGATTACTCCCGTTTTACTTGGGTATATTTCCTTGCAAGTAAGTCCGAAACCTTCTCGTATTTTGAAAAATTTGCTAAAAAGGTTCAAAATGAAAAAGGATGTGCTATCTCAAGTATAAGAACATATCATAGAGGTGAATTTGAAAATCAAGATTTTACAAAATTTTGTGATGAATCTGGCTTTAAGCATGTGTTCTCCTCTCCATATACTCCTCAAAGAAAATGGAGTTGTGGAAAGAAAGAACAGATCTCTTCAAGAAATGGCTAGAACTCTTTTAATTTAAAGTAAGATTTCTTCACGATTTTGGGCTGAAGTCAAGTTTCAACAGATGCTATATCATCAATAGAGTCTTCTTAAGACCTATTCTAGAGAAAATCCCTTATGAGTTATTCAAAGATAAGAAGCCTATTGTTTCATACTTTCATGTATTCGGTTGCAAATGTTTTATATTGAAAAATGCAAAAGATCGAGTTGGTAAGTTTGAAGAAAGATCGGATGAAGGTATCTTCCTTGGATATTCTACATCAAGCAAAGCCTTCGACTATATAACAAGAAGAGCCGACCGTGGAGGAGTCAATGAATGTCAAATTTCAAGACTCAACGCAAGATGAATCAAGTCGACTCATCAAGAAGAGTCCGAACTCGCTCCGCACCTTCCAAAGCTTACAACTCAAGAAGCATCTCAGACTTTGGAAAACCAGCATCAGGTTGTTCGTGAAGATTCAAATAAAGAGGAAGATATCAACCAATCAAAGTTTCCATTACTCGGGCCACTCTGGAACTGGTGAAGGACAGGAGAATAGATGAAAAGATCACCTACTTAAGGATGAGTGCATTCAACATCTTGCTTCACAAGATTGTGATTAATTGCCTCCGACAGAAATCAACTTCCAAGACTGATGTCTCAAGTTTAGAGGCCAAGCTGATGTATGCCATTCTCTTTGGGAAAATGTTTTCTCTCCCTTACTCTGTTATGTTTCACATGTATAGAGCAATGATGAAGGGCAGAGGTCAACTCCCTTACCCAAGCCTTGTTACGAAGTTATTCAGACATCTCGAATATTCAGCCTCCACAAATCTTTTGTGTTCGACCATGCGATCATATGGTGGTAGGACTGAAAATGGTGACCAAAATGCGTCTGAAGGAACTGAGCAAGGAGTTGGAGAAATTCAAGGAGAAGACTCCTGCCAAATCTCATCAAATCTCTTCTGCAGCTAAAAGAAAAGGGAAGGAGCCCATGGTTGCTCCATCCAAGAGAAGAAGAGCTCTCCTCGTTGAGGATGAAGATGATGAGGAAGACATCACCATCTCTGTAATGGCTTTGAAGAATTTAAGTCGTCTGTTCCACGAAAGAATCGGAACAAATGACGAAAGAAGCAGAGGAGAAGGAAGAAGAAGAAAGAGAAGCTGAAAAAGAAGCAAGAGGAGGAAAGACTCAAGAAGAAAGAAGAGAAGAAGGAGAACCCGAGGAACACTCTTCTCCACCTCAGGCATGGAAACGGGGAGATCGGGAGAAAGGAGTGAAGTCTTCATATCTTGATGCAAGTGAAGGAGTCAGTCGCTCACCTGCAGACCCAGAGGATGTTTATGCCTCTCAGTTTCCAGAGGAAGGTCATGAAGTTTCATCGCCAAACCTGCGAGATTATGCGATCTACCATCGTCCGCATTTACTCCATCGATTGAGCCGAAGCAAGTACTCGATTGATAATGCAGCAGATTTTCGCAGAATCATGGATATTCATTGGAGATGCGAGGCCAAATTTATGCCTTGAGATGCGAGGTTCAAAACTTACGAATGCGGGTCAAGTTTCTTCATGTTCATTGAATGATAAGATCCAAGCCCTCTCTGTTCAGATTCAGGCCAATGCCAAGGGTGAGGAGATTGCACAACTGAAGGAAGACTTCAAAAGGCTGGAAGGCATCGTTCAGTCTATGGAAGACTTCCAGCTTGTCCGCGTTCCCAAGCAATCTTGACTTCATCTCATCCTTTTTAATGCTGACAAAAAGGGGAGAGATGCAAGATTTGATCAAATTTTCAATCATTAAACTTTTAATCGTGTGTTTTGTTGGATTGTTTCGTTGTTTGAACTCGTTTGACTTTGTTTTGTGTCCGGATGAGAACTAAACTAGACTTGGACTTGACTGCTTCTATTAACTAGTATTGATATCTTATGGATGGCTTTATATCATATACTAGACTAACCTATTTTCTGTGGTTGCAGATTCTAGTGTTATTCATTTTGCCATTTATCTTTATAAGATATGCATATGTGTTTGAGAAATGTTTTGCAGGTCAAAATTATCCAAATTTGCAACAAAGTTTTGTCACCATCAAAAAGGGGAGATTGTTGGAGAAATCTTCTTGAAGTGTTTTGAAGTTGACAAAACATTTCCATCGCCTAGTCCGAAGGCTTGTAGACTCACGCGGTTCAAAGTCCGAAGACCTCCGGACAGCCGACTCAAGACTCAAAGTCTATCCTCATTGACAGTCTCTAATCCGTTGAAGAAAGGTTATCCCGAATCGGATGTTTTGTTAAGGATTTAACCCTATCAACTGGAGAAGATCTCGTGGCTGGAAAAGACATAACGAGTCCTTTGATTGATCGAAGATTGACTCGATAATTGAAGATCCGGTAATTGCCTAAACATTATTGGAAGGTTTTACTTATGGAAACCGAAATCCTGATTGTATGGGCGAACATGATTGATGGGCTATCGACACGTTCCTTTAATAGCTCGAACAATCTTCCTAATTGATTCCGTCCAACGGGTAGACTGGAGGAATTCCTTTGGTAAGTGCCAACGGGTATGATGGCATAAAGGAGTATATAAGGAAGACGATCTTAGTTGTTCAAGGTGTGCGTGATAGAAGAATTCCAAAGTCTGAAGTTCCTTTTTGTTTAGACAATTCCTTTGAGCGAATACTTGTATACAAAAGAGAGTCTATATTTGTGAGAAATCTTGAGGAGGTGTGGTAGAACATCTACACTTTGTGGAATCAAGGCAAAGCGGTGCTGTAACTTCTCTTTTGTTCATAGTAGAATCCAGCCAATAGGCTGTCAAAGAAGAAGAAGAGTGGATTTAGGCTTGATATAAGCCGAACCACTATAAATCGCGTGTTCAATTTTCTCTTCTCTCAGTCTTACTTTGATTATCGTTTGTTTCAAATCCATCAACTGTCTAGTATTGTGCAATTGTTGAAGAAAAATCTTTTATATACCTATTCACCCCCCTCTAGATACTCATACTAGCAATATCAGCGTGGACTCTCCAAGGATTGGAATCACATAAAGACTTCGATAAGAGAGACGCAAAGAATTATGCCACTATCTGTCGACGAGCTGATTGGAACTCTTCATCTTATGAAGTGGAGCGGATCAATGAAGATGAAGATCCAAAAGGTAAGAAATCCATTGCATTAAAATCAAATGATGATTCTGATGATACAGATTCTCAAGATGATATGGACGATGAAGAGCTTGCTCTCATGATAATAAGATTTATAAAACTGAATAGAAAATGAAGAAGGTTCAACTCAAAGAAACAAAGCTTTCAAAGACAGCAGACCAAGTCTGTTGATGATGAGGAACCAAACAAAGATGTAGTCTGCTTTGAATGTAAGAAAAAGGGACACATCAGACCCAACTGTCCTCTTCTGAAGAAGAAGAGAGGAAAAGCTGAAAAATTTCGAAAAGCTCTCAAAGCCGAAACCTGGAGTGATACAGAGTGTGAAGAAAGTGATAATGAATATGCCAATCTATGTCTCGATGGCACAATCGGACTTAGACTTTGGATCGACTCGGATCGGTGAATTTGAGGCAAGTAATTTTAAAATTCCTGTCAAAGTTTCTAAATACATTGATGAACTGTGTTTTAGTCTTAAGACTTCTCTCAAAAGAATTTCCGAACTGAAAAAAGAAAACTCAACTCTAAAACAAAAAGAAAACATTTTAAAAGAAAGAGTTAAAAGTCTAGACTTGACTGTTTCCACTCTTAAAGAAAATGAAGATAATCTTTTAAAAGAAAATGCTCTTTTAAAAACTGACTTATCAAATATTTCAAAGAAATTTTCAATAGGGTCTGAAAAACTTGAATTTTTTTTTTCAGCTCAAAGACCTTACTTCAATAAGTTCGGTCTAGGTATGACAGTAGAAACAATTCCCTTGATTGATTTTCCTAAAGTAAAAGAAAGAATTAAGAAAAGACCCTCGAGAGAGGCTTACAAAAATCATTTCAAGAAAGTTTTTGTAAAATCCGTAGGTAGAAATGCTCTCGGATGTTCAAAGTGCAACAGTCCGGATCACTTTGAAAAAGAGTGTCCTATGGTTTGGAAACCTGTTAAGAAAATATGGGCTAATACCGCTTATGTTACTAACACCAAAGGACTCAAGAAAGTTTGGGTACCAAAGAAAGCTTGAGACTTTATTTTAAATGCAGTCACCGTCAAGAAAAGGTAAAGTGGTATCTTGACAAATGGATGCTCAAGACACATGACAGAGACTCAAATTGTTTTATAAAGCTTACTCAAGTAAATGGTGGAAAAGTTTCATTTGGAGGAAACAACAAAGGAAGTATTGTGGGATTTGGAACTGTGAAAATTGGAAATCTCACAATAAGTAATGTCTCCTTAGTGGAAGGACTCAATTACAATCTTCTCGGCATTAGTCAATTGTGTGATACTGGTTTCAAGATCTTCTTTCAAGAAGGAATATGTTCGGAATCGGTAAAGACTCTACTCGCCTTTCATGGGTCGAAGACATGGAAACATCTATCTTTTGGATGTGAAACCAAATGAATCGCAATGTTTTATCTCAATTCAAGACGAAGCAAGCTTATGGCACGTAAAGCTTGGTCATGTCAACATGAAGCAATTAGCCAAAATCTCATTAAAGCAGCTTGTTCGAGGACTACCCAAATTACCTTATCAAAATACTGATCCATGCACTCCATGTATTCTGGGAAAGCAGGTAAGAAATTCATTTAAGCCAATAAATCATGTTTCTACTAATCATGTACTACAGTTGCTGCATATGGATCTCTTCGGACCAACCAGAACACGAGTATTGGAGGTAAGAAATATTGCCTAGTAATTGTGGACGATTACTCCCGTTTTACTTGGGTATATTTCCTTGCAAGTAAGTCCGAAACCTTCTCGTATTTTGAAAAATTTGCTAAAAAGGTTCAAAATGAAAAAGGATGTGTTATCTCAAGTATAAGAACAGATCATGGAGGTGAATTTGAAAATCAAGATTTTACAAAATTTTGTGATGAATCTGGCTTTAAGCACGTGTTCTCCTCTCCATATACTCAGCAAAATGGAGTTGTGGAAAGAAAGAACAGATCTCTTCAAGAAATGGCTAGAACTCTTTTAATTGAAAGTAAGATTTCTTCACGATTTTGGGTTGAAGTCAAGTTTCAACAGCATGCTATATCATCAATAGAGTCTTCTTAAGACCTATTCTAGAGAAAACCCTTTATGAATTATTCAAAGATAAGAAGCCTATTGTTTCATACTTTCATGTATTCGGTTGCAAATGTTTTATATTAAAAAATGCAAAAGATCGAGTTGGTAAGTTTGAAGAAAGATCGATGAAGGTATCTTCCTTGGATATTCTACATCAAGCAAAGCCTTCGAGTCTATAACAAGAAGAGCCGATCAGGGAGGAGTCAATGAATGTCAAATTTCAAGACTCAACGCAAGATGAATCAAGTCGACTCATCAAGAAGAGTCCGAACTCCGCTCCGCACCTTCCAAAGCTTACAACTCAAAAAGCATCTCGGACTGAAAACCAGCATCGTTGTTCGTGAAGATCGAAACAAAGAGAGAGATCATCAACCGCACAAATCAACAAGTAACTCGGAAGCATAAGTCTAGTCATCCCAAAGATCTTATTATCGGCGAAATTAATGAAGGAATTCACACCAGATCAAAAAGGGGAGAAGAATCTAGTGCTGTGGCTCTCGTTTCTGAAATTGAACCAAAGAGCATAGAAGAAGCTTTATCTGATGAAAGCTGGATTGAAGCTATGCAAGAAGAGCTCGAGACAGTTCAACATTAATGATGTCCGGGAATTGACATCTAAACCAAAAGGTAAAACTGTTATTGGAGCTAAATGGGTGTTCAGAAACAAGATGAATGAGAAAGGAAGAGTCGTACGAAACAAAGCAAGACTCGTGGCCAAGGGATATACGCAAGAAGAAAGAATAGACTATGATGAGACTTACGCACCAGTAGCAAGGTTAGAAGCTATTCGACTATTACTTGCGTTTGCTTGTTATAAGAATTTCAGATTATTCCAAATGGACGTCAAAAGCGCCTTCCTAAATGGATTTATCCATGATGAAGTTTATGTGGAACAACCACCAGGGTTTGAAGACCCAAAGAAGCTAGACTCGGTCTTGACCGAAAAGGCTTTGTATGGTTTAAAGCAAGCACCTCGAGCTTGGTACGACATATTAAGTAAGTTCTTAATACAAAATGGTTTTGTCAAAGGTAAAGTAGATACGACTTTATTTATCAAAAAGGAAAACAAAAGTTTCTTACTTGTTCAAATATATGTGGATGATATCATTTTTGGATCCTCTAATGAAAATCAGGCAAGAAATTTTCTAAGTCTATGCGGGATGAGTTTGAAATGAGTATGATGGGAGAGTTAACATTCTTTCTTAGTCTTCAAGTAAAACAATTGAAGGAAGGAACTTTTATTTATCAAGAAAAATATGTTAATGATCTTGTCAAAAGGTTTGGACTGGAAAAGTGCAAAAAGACCGACATACCGATGTCAAGTTCTTTGAAGATAGACAAAGATGAAGAAGGGAAGAAAGTTGATCAAAAGCTGTACAGGAGCATCATTGGTTCACTTCTTTATCTTACCGCTTCTAGACCTGACATTTTGTTGAGTGTTTGCATATGTGCTAGGTTTCAATCGATCCTAGAGAATCCCATCTCAAGGTCTTTGCGAAACGTATCATTAAATATGTTGCTTCATCATCAAGCATCGGTCTTTGGTATCCTAAGAAGGAGACTTTAATCTTCCGGATATTCGACGCGATCTGGCCGGTTGCGAGTTGATAGAAAGAGCACTTCGAACTTGCCGCTTGCTTGGAAGCGGGACAGTGTCTTGGTTTTCAAGGAAACAAAGCACTCGTGTCTCTTTCAACAACGAAGCGGAGTATGTAGCCCTTGGAAGCCGCTGTTCGCAAATTCTATGGATAAAACAACAGCTAAGAGACTTTGAAATTGAAGACTCATGCACGAGATTAATTGCGACAACACCAGCGCTATCAACCTCACCAAAAATCCAATTCTCCACTCAAGAGCAAAGCATATAGAGATTCGACATCACTTTATTAGAGACTATGTTCAAAATGGAGATGTTTCAATTCAATTTGTTGACTCAAAGAACCAACTCGGCGGATATATTCACAAAGCCTTTGGAGAAAAATCAATTTGAATCTATCTCGTTCCGACTCAACATTTTGAGGTATGAGGATATCAAAGTCTAAAGACTTTCGGACTCGACTTACAAGACTTTATCTCGTAAGATAGTCTTGGTACGACCGTCGACCGTAAGTCTTTCTCTCTTTAATCTCATCTTGAAAAGGTACGATCGTCAGATTGTGTTTAAATTGTTGCTATATTTTAATCGACGTAATTATTGCATCGTTTCATTTTCAAAAAGGAAGTTATTTTTGAAATGGCTATTTTTGCGGAAAAAGACAGCTTATTTTGAAAAGGCATTTTTTTATTTCCTTTGTGACGGTTCGTTTATCTCTCCTTTTAACCGATCGTGCACTTGTCGATTCCTCTTCACTTTACTCTCAAAAACCCTAGAAAGCATCGATCCTCCATTCCCGTTTGTCTTCTTTGTTTAATCTTCAAAAAGTTATCATCTTTCTTGGGAAAGTCAAGCAAGGAATCTTCCAAAACTAAGAAAGATGTCATCTTCAAGAAAATCTTCGAGAATCGCAAGCGGGGACCACGGCGAATGAGTGAGGGGCCTACGCACTTCGATCTTACTCAAGAAGAAGTGTCTCCAATAGCAACCGAGCCCACAACATTCTTAGCACGCGTCATTCTCCTCCATCTAGTCCTCAAGGCGTTGATCATCAACAACGGAAGAAATCATCGAGGATGCGGACCACTCGTAAGAGTTCAAAAGCCCGCTTATATTTACCAGCTATATCGTGCCTTAAAAGGAATTCGTACTCCTTTGAACTATGTTGATGATTTTCTTAAAGACAAAGGACATGGGAACGAATATATCTTTCTATGAAAAATGGAAAGTTTGGGAATTGCTCGTAAAGGGGTGGTCGAGGAAACCCTTGCGAATATCCCAAGTGATCCTCGTGGTCAAATCCACTCAGATGGGAATGATGATGACAAATTGTATAGTA
Source organism: Eucalyptus grandis (assembly GCF_016545825.1). Lineage (NCBI taxonomy): Eukaryota > Viridiplantae > Streptophyta > Magnoliopsida > Myrtales > Myrtaceae > Eucalyptus > Eucalyptus grandis. Next base: position 44,262,636 of record NC_052618.1, read on the forward strand.
AATTTCAACCGAAAATGGGTGTTGTGGTTGAAAATCAAGGAAAAAGGGAAATTTGTTCAGATCGAAGGAACAAAAGGATATGTACTCGAAATTGCTAAAGCGTGGGGTAATAAACCCTAGGAGTGTGGACTTTGATTTTCTGGATGCTGTGAATGTGAACTTGAGGGAAAAGTTCAGTTATCTTCAACTTGAAAAGTTCTGCTCTGACACTACAGAGGCCTATGCTGATTTAACTGTATATTTCTATTCAAATCTTAGCTTTTTGGATGCGAATAGATTCTCTTTCAGCGTTAAAGACCAAGACTATGTTGTGGATATGAATATGCTGGCAGATGTGTTAGGAGTTGAAAGAGGAAGATATCAACCAATCAAAGTTTCCATTGCTCGGGCCACACTGGAACTGGTGAAGGACAGGAGAACAGATGAAAAGATCACCTACTTAAGGATGAGTGCATTCAACATCTTGCTTCACAAGATTATGATTAATTGCCTCCGACCGAAATCAACTTCAAAGACTGATGTTTCAAGTTCAGAGGCCAAGCTGATGTATGCCATCCTCTTTGGGAAAAGGTTTTCTCTCCCTCACATTGTTATGTTTCACATGTATAGAGCAACGATGAAGGACAGATGTCAACTTCCTTACCCAAGCCTTGTTACGAAGTTATTCAGACATATGAATATTTAGCCTCCACAAATCTTTTGTGTTCGACCATGCGATCATATGGTGGTAGGACTGAAAATGGTGACCAAAATGTGTCTGAAGGAACTGAGCAAGGAGTTGGAGAAATTCAAGGAGAAGACTCCTGCCAAAACTCATCAAATCTCTTCTGCAGCTAAAAGAAAAGGGAAGGAGCCCATGGTTGCTCCATCCAAGAGAAGAAGAGCTCTCCTCGTTGAGGATGAAGATGATGAGGAAGACATCACCATCTCTCGCAATGGCTTTGAAGAATTTAAGTCGTCCCCTTCCTACGTAAAGAATCGGAACAAATGACGAAAGAAGCAGAGGAGAAGGAAGAAGAAGAAAGAGAAGCTGAAAAAGAAGTAGAGGAGGAAAGACTCAAGAAGAAAGAAGAGAAGAAGGAGAACCCGAGGAACACTCTTCTCCACCTGTAGGCATGGAAACAGGGGGACATCAGAAGAAAGGAGTGAAGTCTTCATATCTTGATGCAAGTGAAGGAGTGAGTCGCTTACCTGGCACCTAGATGATGTTTATGCCTCTCGCCCGAGGAAGGTCATGAAGTTTCATCGCCAAACCTGCGAGATTATGCTGATCTACCATCGTCCGCATTTACTCCATCGATCGAGCCGAAGCAAGTACTCGGACGATAATGCAACAGATTTTCGCGTAATCATGGATATTCTCTTGGAGATGCGAGGTCAAATTTATGCCTTGGGATGCGAGGTTCAAAACTTGCAGAATGCGGGTCAAGTTTCTTCATGTTCATTGAATGATAAGATCCAAGCCCTCTCTCTTCATTCAGGCTAATGCCAAGGGTGAGGAGATTGCACAACTGAAGGAAGACTTGAAACGGCTAGAAGGCATCGTTCAGTCTATGGAAGACTTCCAGCTTGTCCGCATTCCCAAGCAACTTCATCTCATCCTTTTTAATGCTGACAAAAAGGGGGAGAGATGCAAGATTTGAACAAATTTTCAATCATTAAACTTTTAATCGTGTGTTTGTTGGATTGTTTTGTTGTTTGAACTCGTTTGACTTTGTTTTGTGTCCGGATGAGAATTTGAACTAGACTTGGACTTGATCTTCTATTAACTAGTATTGATATCTTATGGATGGCTTTATATCGTATACTAGACTAACCTATTTTCTCGTGGTTGCGATTCTAGTGTTATTCATTTTGCCATTTATCTCTATAAGATATGCATATGTATTTGAGAAATGTTTTGCAGGTCAAAGTTATCCAAATCTGCAGGAAAGTTTTGTCACCATAAAAAATGGGGAGATTGTTGGAGAAATCTTCTTGAAGTGTTTTGAAGCTGACAAATCGTTTCCATCAGTTTAGTCTCGAAGGCTTGCGTACTCTGCTTTAAAGTCCGAAGACCTCCGGACAGCCGGACTCAAGACTCAAAGTCTATCCTCATTGACAGTCTCTAATTCGTTGAAGAAAGGTTATCCAGAACTGGATGTTTCGTTAAGGATTTAATCTTATCAACAGGAGAAGATCTCGTGGTTGGAAAAGACATAATGGAGTCCTTTGATTGATTGAAGATTTACTCGATAATTGAAGATCCGGTGATTGCCTAAATATTATTGGAAGGTTCTACTTATGGAAACCGAGATCCTGATTGTATGGGCACACATGATTGATGGGCTATCGACACATTCCTTTAATAGCTCGAACAATCTTCCTAATTGATTCCGTCCAACGGGTAGATTGGAGGAATTCCTTTGGTAAGTGCCAACGGGTATGATGGCATAAAGGAGTATATAAGGAAGACGGTCTTAGTTGTTCAAGGTGTGCGCGATAGAAGAATTCCAAAGTCTGAAGCTCCTTTTGTTTAGACAATTCCTTTGAGCGAATACTTGTATACAAAAGAGAGTCTATATTTGTGAGAAATCTTGAGGAGGTGTGGTAGAACATCTACACCGTGGAATCAAGGCAAAGCTGTGCTGTAACTTCTCTTTGTTCATAGTGGAATCCAACCAATAGGCTGTCGTGAAGAAGAGTGGACGTAGGCTTGATATAAGCCGAACCACTATAAACCGCGTGTTCAATTTTCTCTTCTCTCGGTCTTACTTTGATTATCGTTTGTCTCAAATCCATCAACTGTCTAGTATTGTGCAATTATCAAAGAAAAATCTTTTATATACCTATTCACCCCCCTCTAGGTACTTATACTAGCAATATCATTAGCAACCAAAAGTTTGCTAGATTGTTCCGTTTATCAATTGTTTATTTATTCGTTGGTGTGAGGGATTTACAAGTATTGCAGAAGCATTGCTCAAGTTTGGTTTACATGTGTGAATTTGCATTTCCATGGTTGATCATCTTTGATTGTGGGTTTGGATGTTGAGATTGGTTTTGAAGATTTATTGTACTAATGTGGCAATTTATGATATCTTTAATTATCTTGGTATAAGCCAATGAGTTGGACACAGGGGCTGTGAAAGAATCAACTATTGGGTGTGCTTGCACCTCTTGCTACAACTTGCTCATAACCTTTTAAATATTGTAAGTTTTTATGAATTTTGATGATTTGTGGAATTATTGTTGAAATATACCTTCTATTTTTATTCGTTTTTAATGGTGATGCTTAAAATGAGTTGATAGTAATTAATTATTCTTTTTCATTTGAGATAGGGGAGTTTATAGGTACTTGTTATATTTTGACTGTCCTTGTTGCTTACAATGGTTTGAAAAAATAACTCTTTCGCTAAATAATAATCTTTTCCCCAAACCATTCAAAATATCTTTAATATACTTTTCTAAATCCACCAAACTAGTATTTCCAATATCACAATGTTGAGTTTGAAGCTATCTATCTTCAGTCTTGGAGGCTCATGGGAGAGAAATCACACATGTTGCATTGTGCAAAGAAAATTATGTGTGTTCCTTTGCCCTTTGAATATCCATTAGTCAAACTCTAAGTGGTGCACCTGAGTTTAGGTCGTAACATTGGCTTAAAAGAATATGTGTTGTTTTATAGGATTATGAGAGAGTAAACTTGAGGTCGATGTCATGAGACTGGGTTAGAAGCTGGTGTTCTTAAGGTGCGATGTAAATACTGTTTTATGTCTATTACTTTTGAGATAGCTAGTACGAGTACCTAGAGGGGGTGAATAGGTATACACAAAAATTTCGATGTTTGCACGATACTTAAACAATTAGAGACTTTGCAACAGTTGAAAATTCAATCGCAAGACCGAGTAAGGGAAAGAGAGAATTGAACACTCGGTTTATAGTGGTTCGGCTTGATTCAAGCCTACGTCCACTCTTTCTCAGACCGACAGCCGATTGGCTGGATTCCACTATGATCAAAGAGTTGTTACGGTGTTGATCTTCCTTGATTTCTAGGTGTAGATGATCTACCACACTTGCTCAAGGCGTCACCAAGTATAAACACTCTCGCATACAATTTCGCTTAGTCTCAACTAACAATCAAAGGATCTTCGGACTGGAATTTTTCTATCGATCACACACTTAAAACAACTAGAACGTCTTCCTTTTATACTCCTTCATGCCATCATAGCCGTTGGCACTTACCAAAGGAATTCCTCCAATCTACCCGTTGGACGGAATCAATCAAGAAGATCATCCGAGCTATATAAGGAATCGATGATAGCCCATCAATCCTGTTCGCCCATACAATCGGGATCTCGGTTTCCAAGAATAGAATAATCCAAGATTATTTTGTCGACCATCGGATCTTCAATCGTTCTTAGATAAGATATAAAGAATCCAAATGATTATCCAACCAAAGAATCTATCCTGAGGATAGGATCAAATCCTCAATCATAAACCTCGACTTTGGATTTCCTTCAACACTGGATTAGAAAGACCTGCGTCGGTGAGAATAACTTTGAGTCTTGAGTCTTGAGTCTTGAGTCTTGAGTCTTGAGATAACAAGTCTTGAGACTATAAAATCTTGAGACTTTAACTATCGATATCCGCAGACTTAGATCGATAGAAATGTTTTGTCGGCTTCAAAATATTCGAAAGATTTCTCCAACAATCTCCCCTTTTTGATGGTGACAAAACTTTCTTGAAGATTTGAACAACTTTGACTCCGCAAAACATTTCTCAAGCAATATGGCTAACTCATAAAGATTAATAAACAACCAGACTCGCATCCACAGCAAATTGGTTAGTCTTTCATGAGTAATACCATGTAACAATACTTGATATAAATGCAACCAGTCAAGCATCAAAATCCACAACCAATTCAGTCTAACACTCAAGTTCAAGTTCTCAAGTCATACTCAAAAATAACCACAAAAGTCAAATAAAGTTTTAAAATAATGTTTGTTCAAATTGGTTCTCCCCCTTTTTGTCATCATTAAAAAGAGGGTGAGAAAGGAGTCATGTCTCGCTTGGGAATGCGCACGATCTGGAAATCCCCAATGGACTGACTACTCCTTCGAGCTTCTTCGATCTTCTCGCGATGAGCTACCTCTTCTCTCTTGGCATTGGCTTGAAGTTGTAGAGAGAGGTCTTTGTATTTTTCTTCCAGAGAGATCAAGATGCTTGTCCAAAGATGCTTCAAGACTTGGATTTCACAATCCAGAATATATATCTCGGTTACGCATTTCGAAGAATATTCATGATACTACGAAGATCTACGAATCATCCGTCCGTGTACCGCATTGGCTTTCTCAGATGGTGTGTGTGCGACGATGGCGCTTCCGAACGGTCTTGCAGATTTGGAATCGTCGTATCATCTTCTTCGTGCAATTGAGAGACCCGAGCTTCTTCGGGTCTTCCTGAGATTTTCTTTGATCTTCGGCATGAGGTGGAGACCTCTCTTGCTCGCTAACTCCCCCGTCTCTAGGACATCGAAAGGAGAAGAGTGATGATCAATCTCTTGATTTCCCTTCTCTCAGTTTATCAGCAGATGATCTTTTACTTCTTCTTTTTTCTTCCTCAACTTCTTTCTCCTTCTCTCTCGTTCTTCTTCTTCTCTCGCTCTGCTGAAGTTCCGCTCGAATAAGACACGTAACGCGTCTTGTTCTTGTCGGTGCTGGAATAGTGGGATCTTCATCATCATCATCTTCATCCTCATCCTCCGTGGATAAGAATTCTTTTCCTCTTTTTCGAAGAAGCACTAAATGCCTTCTTTCCTTTTCCTTTTGAAGCAGACTGGACTGGAGATTTCACTTTGAATTTCTCCATTGCCTTAGAAAGTTCTTGCAGACGCATCTTCATTAACATTTTCAACCCTACCACCATCTTATCACACGGTCTAACACAAAAAGTATGTGGCGCTCAATATTCGATGTCTGAAGATCTTGGTCACCCGCATCCGATAAGGCAATTGTCCTTTGTCTTTTGACACAGTTACCGTACATATGGAAAAGAATAGTGTGCGGGAGAGAGAACTTCCGTCCCGAGTTGATCGCATACATCAACTTTGCTTCGAAAGAGACACAGAAGTCTTTGAAGTAGACTTAGGTCTTAGACAATTAATCACAATCTTGTGAAGCACAATGTTGATAGCGTTCATTCGAATAGATAATTTTCTTATCTACATCCCTATCTTTGACAAGATCCGAGTAGTTCGAGCGGTGAGACTTTAATTGGGAGATAGCGTCCCCGTTCAACTCCAACTATGTCTGCCAACATATTCACATCTACCACATAGACTTTGTCTCGAACATCAATGAAATTCTATTCGCATCCAAAAGCTAAGATTTGAATAGAAATAAGCGGTCGATGATCATACCCCGTCTCAGAGTCGGAGCGAGAAAGTCTCAAGTTGAAGCAAATTCAACTTCTCTCTTAGGTTCAAGTTGATGGAATCCGGGAAGTCAAAATCGACACTTCTAGGGTTGATTACCCCTTTTCAACAGACTGTAATACACTTTTTCTTGATCCTTGGATTTAAACAAATCCATCCGATTTCCTTTCGCCTTTGCCGCCACACCCATTCTAGGTTCAAATTCAAGGAACATTTTGTCATCATCATTCGCGTCAATCAGATTTTGTCTGGCATACGAGGATCTCTTGGAATGTTCGCAAGAGCTTCCTCTCGCTTTTCCTTTTGGGGCAATTCCCCATTCCTCCATTTTCTTCAGAAAAGATACTCATTCCCATAATTTTTGTCCTTAAGGAAGTCATCTATGTAGTTCAATGGAGTACCGTGCTTTTCAATGCACAATAAAGTTTATACAAAAAGGAAGGCTTTTGAACTCTTCTGGCCGGCATCCTCGATTATCTCTTCTTCCATTATGACTTTCACTTTGTGGGGCGGGAGATGCTGAATGACGTGGAGGAGAGCGAATCGGACTTTGTCGCTGACCGGATAAGTCTTCTTCCTCGGTGAGATCGAAATGAGTCGGTCCCTTCTTCATTCTTTGTGGTCCCCCGTTTGCGATTCTTGATGATTTCCTTGAAGACGACATCTTTCTTTGTCTATTGGAGGATTCCTTCACTTGCTTTCCCAAGAAAAATGACCACTTTCTCGACGATGAACAAAGAGTAGAAACAAAAGTATAGAGAGAAGAGTGCTTTTTAGGGTTTTGAAGATTTGGGAAAAAGAAAAACTGTATATATAACTTAGTTTTTGAAAAGGGAAGTTCAATCGGTGCAATGGAAAGTGAACGATTACTTTTTTCAAAATCTATAACCGCCAAAATTATTAAACAAAAGATCGTACCTTTTCGACTAAATGACAATTAGTACCTTTTAGAAGAAATACAACTTACGCCTTTATCCACGAATGTCCGAGTCTCGGACTTAGAGTCTAAGAGATCAGAGTCTTTAGAGTTGGTGAGTCTCTAGACTTTAACTTCTTCAAGCTTCAAAATGTTGAGTCTTGAGCGGATAAAGTCAAACTGATTCTTCTCCAAAGGCTTTGTGAATATGTCTGCTAGTTGACTTTTTGAATCAACAAATTGGATCGAGATTTCTCCATTTTGAATATGATCTCTAATAAAGTGATGTCGAATCTCAATATGCTTTGCTCTTGAATGAAGGATTGGATTTTTGGTGAGATTTATAGCACCGGTGTTGTCACATCTGATTTACTCGTGCATGAGTCTTCAATGCCAAAGTCTTGTAGCTGTTGTTTTATCCATAGAATTTGCGAACAAAGCAGCTTCCAAGAGCTACATACTCGCTTGTTGTTGAAAGAGCTACAAAGTGCTTTGTTTCCTCGAAAACCAAGACACCGTTCTGTTTCCAAGTAGTTGACAAGTTCCCGAAGTGCTCTTTCTATCGATTCTGCAACCGGCCAGATCTGCATCTGAGTATCCTAGAAGATTAAAGTCTCCCTTCTTTGGATACCAAAGACCGATGCTTGAAGATGAAGCAACGTATTTGATAATTCGTTTCACGGCACTGAGATGTGATTCTCTAGGATCTGATTGAAACCTAGCACAGATACAAACACTAAACAAAATATCAGGTCTAGAAGATAAGATAAAGAAGTGAACCGATCATGCTTCATGTACAGCTTTTGATCTATTTTCTTCCCTTCTTCATCCTTGTCTATCTTCGAGAACATGACATTGGTATGTCGATCTTTTGCATTTTTCCAATCCAAACCTTTGACAAGATCATTCGCATATTTTTCTTGATGGATGAAAGTTCCTTCCTTCATTTGTTTCACTTGGAGTCCAAGAAAGAATGTTAATTCTCCCATCATACTCATTTCAAATTCATCCCGCATAGACTTAGAAAATTTCTTGCAAAGACTTTCATTAGAAGATCCAAAAATAATGTCATCAACATATATTTGAACAAGTAAAAAGTTTTTGTTTTCCTTTTTGATAAACAAAGTAGTATCTACTTTACCTTTGACAAAACCATTTTGTAATAAAAACTTACTTAATCTGTCGTACCAAGCTCGAGGTGCTTGCTTTAGACCATACGAGCCTTTTCGGTCCCAAGACCGAGTCCGGCTTTTTGGGTCTTCAAATCCAGGCGGTTGTTCCACATAAACTTCCTCATGGATAAATCCATTTAGGAAAGCACTTTTGACGTCCATTTGGAATAACCTGAAATTTTTGTAACAAGCAAACGCAAGTAATAGACGAATAGCTTCTAACCTTGCAACGGGTGCGTAAGTCTCGTCATAGTCTATTCCTTCTTCTTGCGTATACCCTTTGGCCACGAGCCTTGCTTTGTTTCGTACGACTTTTCCTTTTTTTTCGTTCATTTTGTTCCCGAATACCCATTTGGTTCCAATAACAGTTTTACCTTTTGGTTTAGATGTCAATTCCCAGACATCATTGATGTTGAACCGTCTAAGCTCTTCTTGCATAGCTTCGATCCGGCTTTCATCGATAAAGCTTCTTCTAAGCTTTTTGGTTCAATTTCGGAGATGAGAGCCACAAACACTAGATTCTTCATGCCTTTTTGATCTCGGTGCGGATTCCTTCATTAAGTTCGCCAATAATAAGATCTTTGGGATGACTGGATTTGTGTTTCCAGGTTACCGGGTTGATGATCTCTTTCTTTATTTGATTCTCCATGATCGTCTTGATGATGGACTTCCCGAAATCCGAGATGCTTCTTGAGATGTAGACATTTGAAGATCTAGAGCGGATTCGGTCTCATCGCACCGAGTCCGGCCGGATTCATCTTGCACCGAGTCTTGGAATTTGACATTCATTGATTCTTCCACGATCGGCTTTTTTTGTTGTAGACTCGTAGGCTTTGCTTGATGTAGAATATCCAAGGAAGATGCCTTCATCCGATCTTTCTTCAAACTTACCAACTCGATCATTTGCATTTTCAAAATAAAGCATTTGCAACCGAACACATGAAAGTATGAAACAATAGGCTTCTTACCTTTGAACAATTCATAGGGGTTTTATCAAGAATAGGTCTTAAAAAGACTCTATTTATAATATAGCAAGCAGTTGAAACAACTTTCAGCCCAAAATCGTGAAGAAATTTTACTTTCAATTAAAAGTGTTCTAGCCATTTCTTGAAGAGATCTATTCTTTCTTTCCACAACTCCATTTTGCTCGGAGTATACGGAGAGGAGAACATGTGATTAACACCAGATTTATCACGAGAATCTCGTAAAATCTTGATTTTCAAATTCACTTCCATGATCCGTTCTTATACTAGAAATAGCACATCCTTTTTCATTTTGAACCTTTTTAGCAAACTTTTCAAAGTACGAAAAGGTTTCTGATTTGTTTGCTAGAAAATATACCTGTGTAAAAACGAGTAATCATCTACAATTACTAGACAATATTTCTTACCTCCAATGCTCGGGTTCTTGTTGGTCCGAAGAGATCCATATGAAGCAACCGTATTACATGATTAGTAGATACATGATTTATTTGTTTAAATGAATTTTTACCTGCTTTCCCGAGAATGCATGGAGTACATAAGTCGGACTTTTGGTATGGCGGTTTAGGTAGACCTCTAACAAGCTGCTTTGAAGAGATTTTGGCTAATTGCTTCTTGTTGATATGGCCAAGCTTTCTATGCCATAGAATTGCTTCATCTTGAATTGAAATTAAGCATTGTTCTTCATTTGGCTTTACATCAAGGAGGTAGATGTTTCCATGCCTTCGACCCATGAAAGACTCGAGTCGAATCTTTGCTAATTCCAGAACAAATGCCTTCTTGAAAGAAGATCTTGTAACCAGTATCACACAATTGGCTAATGCTGAGTAGATTGTAGTTGAGTCCTTCCACTAGAGAGACATTGCTTATTGTGAGATTTCCAATTTTCGCAATTCCGAATCCCACAATACTTCCTTTGCTATTTCCTCCGAATGAAACTTTTCCACCATTCACTTTAATAAGCTTTATGAAACACTCGAGTCTCCCCGTCATGTGTCTTGAGCATCCGCTGTCAAGATACCACTTTACCTTCTTTTGACAGAGACCTGCATTCAAAAAAGTCTCAAGCTTTCTTTGGTACCCAAATTTTCTTGGGTCCTTTCATGTTAGTAGGATAAGCATTATTAGGCCATACTCTCTTCACAGGCTTCCAAACCATAGGACACTCTTTTTCAAAATGATCCCGACTCACACTTAGAACACCTTAAAGCATTTCGACCTCGGGCTTTACAAAAACTCTTTGAAATGATTTTTATAAGCCTCTTTCGATGGTCTTTTCTTAATTCTTTCTTTTACTTTCGGAAAATCAATCAAAGGGATTGTTTCTTCTGTCATACCTAGACCCGACTTATTAAAGTAAGGTCTTTGGATTGAAAGAACTTTTTCAAGTTTTTCGGACCCTATTGAAAATTTCTTTGAAATATTTGATAAATCAGTTTTTAAGAAAGCATTTTCTTTTGAAAGATTGTCTTCACTCTCTTTAAGAGTAGAAACATTCAAGTCTAAATTTTTTACCTTTTCTTCTAAAATGATTTCCTTTTTTGTTTTAAAACTGAGTTTTCCTTTTTAAGTTCGGAAATCCTTTTAAGAGAAGTCTTAAGACTAAAACATAACTCATTAATATATTTAGAGACTTTGACAGGGATTTTATAATTACTTACCTCAAATTCACCGTCTCGAGTCCGATCCAGTAGAGTTCCGAGTCCGATTGCGCCATTAGACACGGGTTGGCATATTCCTCATCACTCTCTTCTACACTCGTATCGCTCCGTGGTTTCGCTTTAAGAGCTTTTCGAAATTTCTCGCTTTTCCTCTTTCTTTTCGAAGAGGACAAAGTTGGGTCCGATGTGTCCCTTCTTTTTACATTCGAAGCAAACTACTTCTTTGTTTGGTTCCTCATCATCACCGTACTTGGTCTCGCTGTCTCCGAGAACTTTGTTTCTTTGGGATAAACCTTCGCCTTTCTATTCAGTTTTCTGAATCTTACTTATCATGAGGGCGAGCTCCTCATCATTCATATCATCTTCGAATCTGCATCATCGTAATCATCATTTGATTTCAGTGCAATAGATTTCTTACCTCTTGGATCTTCGTCTTCATTAATTCGTTCCACTTCGTAAGATCAAGAGTTCCACCGCCAGTCTACGATAATGGCATGATTCTTTGCGTCTCTCTTATTGAAGTCTTTATATGATTCCAATCCTTGAGAGTCCACGTAGAAGCTTGTTCACCTTCATGGGATCAGAAATTTTTTGTCCTTGGTTCTCAAGACCATTGAC